>NC_081157.1:52369951-52631597 GCF_012432095.1 Onychostoma macrolepis | reverse complement strand
GAATCCTTCCTGAGGATTATAAACTGTTAGGGACTGGAAAGCCAGTTAGGTCCGGGAGTCGGCTAGTTACCCTAGCTCCTGAAATGGATCCGTCCAGTGGTCTGATAAGAGTGGGAGGTCGTTTACGGAGAACTGAAGGCATCGAGGACTCCATTTTACATCCTCTGGTGCTGGATCCTAGCCACCCTGTCACTCGTTTGCTTATTCACCATTATGATGACCAGTTACATCATCCTGGATCGGAACGGTTGTTCGGGGTGTTGTGAACTTTTCTCTTCTACGAAGCAGAGACCAGGAGACGTTGGGATATCTTTCATCCAGAAGTTACTCTTTATTGAGAACTCGCTGCGCGTCGCTGTAGTCATCCAAGTCTAAACTCAAGCAGTGATACATTGTAGTTTTAAATACATTTTAGGGGGCAGTGCTTAGGAATGGAGACCAAGCACCTGGGTGACAACTTTAAACAAAGCATGCAAATGAGAAAGACAGACCCAATCAACAACACTCGATTGCATTGATAATCCAATCAGTCTAACGATTCATGTCTGGGCCAGGGGGCTCCGAAAGCCATTTGCAGAACAAAAGATTCGAGTCTGGCTCATTTCACTTACAATAGGAGAACAGGAACTGGCAGGGACCTCTTGCATCTGATGTAGTGATCTGACTCATGTCACCATTTTTCACCTTAAATGCTAAATACAAGGTATATAACTTCTTCAGTTTGTACACTATTACATTGGAATCTAAATTAAACATTTAAATAAATTTGTAATCCCACAATTCCCCCTTTGAGAGTTCTAATAACTCTCACAAAATACAAATTTAGACACTTAAAAGTTTATTCT
The DNA here is from genome assembly GCF_012432095.1 of Onychostoma macrolepis. NCBI lineage: Eukaryota > Metazoa > Chordata > Actinopteri > Cypriniformes > Cyprinidae > Onychostoma > Onychostoma macrolepis. Next base: position 52,630,752 of record NC_081157.1, on the reverse strand, counting down.
TGTAACTTGTGATCGTTACAGGCACATAGCACTTGTTCTGTGTTGATTGTCTGTAATTGCATGCTGACACAGAAACAAAACATGCAATTATGGTCCGTGAAGTTCTTAATAGTCTTTTCTGGTTGGAACTGTCATTTCTCGTGATGGGCGTGAGTCATTTGTTGCATGAAACACTTGATACTAACAGGTTTCCGAACCATGAAGAATTATCTTCAGCCATCAGGTGTAATTTTGCTGAAAGATCAAGAATGTCTTGATCATGTTGCTGGATGACTGAAGTTCTCGTATGTGATACTCTGCGTTGTGTATTTTTTTCTTTGTTTTGTCTTCCGTGACAGTTGGCTCTGCAGTGGGTCTCGTTGTCTTTTAGAGGTTGTGGCTTCATACGCAGGTGAGGAGTTCGGCGCGTATGGGTCTCAGGACAGCCATCAAGTGGTATCTGCACAGAGGAAGAAAGAAAACAAAAAGACAGCAGTATTTGTTCTAAAGACTACAAACATTAGGGTTGTATCCTCTGTTCAATCTGCGTCTGCTATTGTTGTTCCTTCTTTCCCTATTTCTTAATTCCTGTGACACCTAAAGAACAGTGAGGTGAGGGTGGACTAGTGGATGGGGAAGGCCTATGAGGGATGTTCACCGCAGGGTTGGCCCCAAGCCTGTTGCTCTGGTTCTTCCCTGGGCTCCTCACTGGTCCATGTGTCCTAACCTATCCCTGTAGGTGGAGGAACAACTTTACAGTGTGACACATGAGTCCAAGTTTTCCTTCCCTGACACAATACTGCAGCTGCTGTAATCAACATCACTTGATGTGGTCCGTACCACTTAGGCTCTAATGGCTTGTTTCTGAACGACTTTATCATGACCCATTGACCTGGGATGATAGTGTGTCCACCTTCTAGTGGAGTCTGCCAACACGACTCAACTCTCTCTGGCACTCTGTACTGCCTTTGTGAGGTTTTCACAGTAAGCGATCAGGGCATCTGAAGCAATGTGAACATCAGCATTTCTAAGATCAATCACACCTGGCATCTGCATAGGACGCCCAGTAATAATTTCATGAGGGCTCAGTCCTACTGATCTGTTAGGTGACGCCTCATACTACACAGTACTGCGGGCAGTGCTTCAACCCATGGTACTCCTTCCTGATGCATTTTGCTTAGCCTGGTTTTGATTGTTCTGTTTGATCGTTCAACCTGTCCTGATGCTTGTGGCCTATAGGGACAGTGAAGGTTCCACTTAATCTTCAACATTCTAGACACTTCCTTGACTACCTGTCCTGTGAAGTGGGTACCTTGATCTGAGTCAATGCAATCTGGTAATCCCCATCTGGGAATGAAATCAGTAACAAGACATTTAGCAGTATGTGCAGCTGTAGCACGCCCTGTTGGATAAGCTTCTACCCATCTTGAGAATTTGTCTATTACTACCAAAACGTCAGTTTTTCCTTTACAAGGGGGCAATGATATGTAATCAACTTGCAGGTGACGAAATGGCCCTGGTGGAGCTGGGGTATGTGCTGCTGGTGCGGTGGCTGCTGGTACCTCATTATTTTTCTGACATGTTACACATCTCTTGACTGTTTCAGTGGCTATGTTTCTGAATTTTGGATTCCACCATTGATTTGAGAACCTGTGATTCATCGTTGCTGGACCACTGTGACCCAAATTGCGTATTTGTTGAGCCAAATATGGCAACAGTGATTCGGGAGCAACATACTTTCCCCCTTTGGTCCAGCAGCCGGATGAATCCACAGTGGCTCCTTTTTCTAACCATGTCCATGCTTCATATAGAGGAACATCTTTATACAGATCAATGATTGATTCCGGAGGTAGAATTGTCTTCTGTGCTGTACTACCTGAACACACTTGTACAGTTGCATAGAAACAAGCCTGTTTAGCTGCTACATCAGCAAGAGCATTACCTTTAGCTTCCGTAGTATTAGTTGTGAGGTGTGCTTTCACTTTGATCACCGCTAATTTCTTTGGGAGTTTCATGGCAAACATTAAATCTTTCACTAATCCAGCATGCTTAATGGGGGATCCAGCAGAAGTTAGAAATTGTCTGGTTTGCCAAATAACACCAAAATCATGAATTACCCCAAAAGCATACCTGGAATCTGTGTAGATATTTGCAACTGATCCTGAAGCTAGCGTGCATGCTCTTGTTAAGGCTACTAGTTCTGCAGCTTGAGCTGAAAAATGATCTGAAGTCGACCTGAAGCAACTACTTCAGTGGTGGAAGTTACTGCATATCCTGCTCGTCTGTTACCTTCAATAACTTGAGCTGAACCATCAACAAACAACTCCAATTCTGCGTTCTCTATGGGAGTTTCTGCTATTTCACTTGTCGCTGCATATGTAAGCGTAACACAATCATGAGTCATTTCACCTTCACCCTCTAACACAACTTCAGTCATTGCAGACATCATACATGAGGATGGGTTCGTGACTGGTGCACGCTGTATAACAATGTTCGGGCTGTGAGAGTTGCTAACCAATTTCCCCAACGGGAGGAGGTGACAGAAGTGACTTTTGCTTGATTCATTAGTGCAGACACTGCGTGAGGGCATTTTACATTTACATTCTGACCTAACACCATTCCTGATGAAGCCTGAAGCGCTAGATGAACTGCCTGTACTGCTCTGAGGCATGGGCCCATACCTTGAGCGACTATGTCAAGTTTACCAGAATAGTAATGAATTGGGCGTAAGCTGCCCCATGATCTTGCATTAGACATGCAGCCATAAAGCCTAAGTGTTCATGGACATAAAGCACAAAGGGTCTATCAGATTGGGCAATTCCTAATGCTGGTGCTTGACATAGTGCTCTCTTCAAATCATTAAAAGCTTTGATATGAAGTTCTTCCATACAAACAGTATCTGAATCTTTACCATGGCCTTTCAACAAATCATAGAGAGGCTGTGCAATCGAGGCATAGTCTTCAATCCAAGGTCTACAGTAACCTGCTGTTCCTAAAATGAGCGGAGTGTTTTAATGGTAGTAGGCGGAGGTATGGCTTTGACTGAAGCCGCTCGATCCTGTGTAATGGATCTATTTCCTGCACCAATTGTTTGACCCAGAAATGTGACTTGCTTTTTAGCAATTTGAGCTTTGTGAAAGCTGCATTTGTGTCCTTTTTTATGCAAATAGTCCAACAATGCTGTCAATTCAATTTGATGTACCTCGTGGTCTGTTGAGGCAAGCAAAATATCATCGACATATTGAATCATAGTGGACTGTTTGACTGGACATTCTGGGTCACACAAATCACGCCTGACAGCCTGATGATATATGGTTGGGGAGTTTTGAAATCCCTGTGGCAATCGTGTCCACTGGTATTGTTCATAGTCAACTGTGAAAGCTAACCATGACTGGCTGTCAGAGTGCAACGGTACAGAAAAGAATCCATTAGACATATCAATTACTGAAAAAATCTTACAATCTAATGGTAAGCCATTACAAATTGTAGATGGATCTGCCACTAGGGGGGTGATTTTATCAATATGTTTATTGGCTACTCTGTAGTCTATTGTAAGTCTCCATGTCCCATTTGATTTCTTGATGGGCCATATGGGTGAATTACATGGACTGTTGGTTTTAACTAGCACTCCTTGCTTCAGCAACTTTTCTACAATAGGTTTGATTCCCTGTATAGCTTCCTTATTAATCGGATATTGTTTGGTGACCGGAGGTGGATTTCCCGTCAATTTAACTGGTTCTACACCTGTTAACAAACCACAATCATCCTTGTCTTTAGCCCAAATTAGATGATTCTGTAAGAAAGCATACTCAGTAGGGATTGCATTATTGGTAGAAACTTGTGCTGAGGAAATTTTTATGCTAGCGGATTCTGAGGACACATCTAACGTTAGATGTACTTGTCTCAGAAGATCCATGCCTAAAATTGCACCTGTATTTAATGGAGCACATAGCAATTTTGTAGTCAGAGTTTTTGGGCCAAATTGTACCTCTATGGGCGGGGTTTCATACAAAACAGAATCTTCACCTATTACGCCAGTTAAACAAAGTTTGGTTTTCTTGTATGGGATGTTTAAAACTTGTGCCAATTTTGTAGGAATTACTGTACACTCTGCACCTGTATCAAGCAAAAAATCAATCTCTTTCTCTTTACGCTACCTTTCACAAAAATTATTTTGTCATTGTGATGGATTACAGGGGAAAGGTAGCTACCACAGCCCCAACAATTAGTTTTTTCCTGGTCTTGTTGTGCTCTTACAAGAGCCTGTACGAGCTGTCCTAAAGTTTCAGTGGTCACTGGCGGAACTACTTCAGGGTTGTAGGCAGGCTGAGGAGGAGCAGAATTATGCATAGCATTTCTTTTACTATCTTGCAACTTCTTCCTACACTCTTTCTCCCAATGTCCTAATTTTTCACAGTAGTTGCATTTGCCTTCTTTTAGACCATCTCTTGTCTTGTTTTGTTGTGTTAAACGTAGCTGCTGCTACTCTCACTTTTGCCTTGACATCAGCATCTCTTTCCCATGTAGCTAACCTGTCTAGGTTACTTCTGAGAGTTCTGTTAGACCAAGTTAGATCTAAGAATGGTAAAGCTTTTCTGTATTCGGCTACAAGGCCATCTGACCAGATACGAACTAGGGGTCCCTTGTCATCTAGCACACTTTCAGGGTCATCAACAATTCCACTGTAAATTACAGCTGACTGACAAAATCTCTCAGTATATTCACTCACAGTTTCTTCTTTCTTTTGCACACAGGTAGTAATTCTAGACCAATCTATTTTGGGTCCTAAGATATTCTTTAGGATTTTCAAAATACCTTCTCTTAAATCACCTTTACTTGCATGTCGCAGTTCAGAAGTAACAGCAGATTCAAAACTGTTGAATTCAGATTCAGTTAGAATTTGTGACATCAACTGCGTTACCTCTGTTAAAGACATGTCGTAAAGGCGCATTTTACTGATCAATACTCTTCTAAATTCAGAAAAATGTGTGCGCACTGAGGGTAAGCTCTGGGATAGCCTCTCTATATCTTTAGGTCCTAGCGCTTTGGCAACAGTTTGTACTTGCACAACAGAAGAGTTGAGGGGAACACTTTCAGTTTCCTCAATTCTGAGAGATCTTCTCCGAGCACCACAAACATTGACCGAATTTACAGGCACATCAATTACTGATTGGAGAGCTACATCTCTTTCAAAGAATGCTTGTAAATCAGGGTAAATGCTATCCGGCTGGCTAACTTCTACATCAGTTTTTGCTGCAGCTTTGTTGCGGTTCAATTTCTTAGTCAAAGAGGATATTCTAGCTTGAAGCTCATTGTTCTGTTTCTCTAGCTCTGAGTTACGCTGAGATTGTTGTGTAGCTAGTGCTAAACCAAATTCTCTGTGGCAGCAGATAATGCCTTTAACATTGTTCTTGCGAATACATGCTCCTAATACCTTTTTACACTCATCTACAGACCAAGTCTTGTCTGGATGGATCTCATATTTCTGAGTTAGTTTTTTTCTAACTTTCTCAGTGATTATTAGGTTCATTTGTTCCCCTAACAGTGTTTTGTATTCACTATCTGACCACAATGGAGTCGCAAGACCATCCTTTTCTGTTGTTGGAATCAGCCTAGTATTCCTTCTAACCATTTTGTGAGTTTCTTTGTTACCACACAATCAAAAAAACACTAAAACTTATCTGATCAACAGATGGTACACTTGTTAACACAGCTTAACTATTGTTAACTTTGTTACCACACAATCAAAAACACTAAAAACTTCTCTGATCAACAGAGGGTACATTTGTTAACACAGCTTAACTATTGTTAACTTTCCAAATTACCAACACTTCACACTTAACTTCCCTGCCTACAAGAACAGAGGATAAACCAAAATTATTAGCATGAAACGCTAACCTTCTCTGTGAAAAGAGGATAAACCAAATTTTAGCATGTATGCTAACCTTCTCTGCCTGAACAGAGGATAACCAATTCTTCCCTGCCTAAAACAGAGGGTAACACAATATTAGCACGTTATGCTAAAACTTCCCTGCCTGAAAACAGAGGGTAATCTTCATCTCTAAAAGTACATTTTTAGAGGATAATTTAGTTAACCAAACCCTACAGCTGTCTGTTAACTCTTCTCTGACGCAGAGGATAAACAAATTTGTACTGGTCTTAAAGGTTCTTTTGGATTAGAGACAGCACTCACCACAACCTTGGTTGAGAGAAAAATTCAGTCTGGAAATCTTTGTTCAGCTTGAAGTTTTCGCTGGATTCCAAAAGATGCAGTCTGGAAGCAGATCTTTGTTTGAGCTTGAAGTTTTCAATCTGGATTCAGGTGAGGAAGCTGGAACTCTATCCGGGTCACGGCACCATCTGTTGTGAACTTTTCTCTTCTACGAAGCAGAGACCAGGAGACGTTGGGATATCTTTCATCCAGAAGTTACTCTTTATTGAGAACTCGCTGCGCGTCGCTGTAGTCATCCAAGTCTAAACTCAAGCAGTGATACATTGTAGTTTTAAATACATTTTAGGGGGCAGTGCTTAGGAATGGAGACCAAGCACCTGGGTGACAACTTTAAACAAAGCATGCAAATGAGAAAGACAGACCCAATCAACAACACTCGATTGCATTGATAATCCAATCAGTCTAACGATTCATGTCTGGGCCAGGGGGCTCCGAAAGCCATTTGCAGAACAAAAGATTCGAGTCTGGCTCATTTCACTTACAATAGGAGAACAGGAACTGGCAGGGACCTCTTACATCTGATGTAGTGATCTGACTCATGTCACCATTTTTCACCTTAAATGCTAAATACAAGGTATATAACTTCTTCAGTTTGTACACTATTACATTGGAATCTAAATTAAACATTTAAATAAATTTGTAATATTTAGGGGAAATACGGAGATACTATTGGATTCTCCGAGGCCGCGAAGCTGTCCGCCGGTTTCAACGCGACTGCCCAGAATGTCAGCGTTGGAGGGCCCAACCGACAATCCCGAAGATGTCGGATTTACCCGCTGCACGCCTTCAGCTCAATAAACCTGCCTTCCATTCTTGTGGAGTGGACTGCTTTGGATCCCTGCTAGTTAAAATTGTGAGACGCACCGAGAAGCGTTGGGGTATTCTCTTCAAATGTCTGACCACAAGAGCCGTCCATTTAGACCTACTCCCTAGCATGAGTACCGACTCATTTCTCATGGCCCTAAGAAGGTTTATCGCGAGAAGAGGAACACCAGCGGAATTATGGTCGGATCAAGGTACAAACTTTCGTGGGGGTCAAAGGGAGTTACAGGAAGCGTATGCCGCATTGGTTCCTGATATACAGCATCAGCTTGCCCGCCAAAAGATCCACTTCCACTTTAATCCTCCATCAGCCCCTCATTTTGGTGGAGTTTGGGAGAGGGAAGTAAGGTCAGTTAAATCGGCCTTGTACACAGTTTTGGGTTCACAGTCAGTTCCAGAGGAAGTCTTAATGACAGTCTTGCTGGAAGTAGAGGCCATCTTGAACTCAAAACCCTTGGGGTATGTATCGTCAGATGTGGCAGATGCTGACCCGGTGACGCCAAACAGTCTCCTCATGGGGCGGCCCGATGGATCTCTGCCTCAAGTCGTTTACCCTGAATCAGAGATGTTGAGTCGCCGGCACTGGAGACATTCCCAGATTCTAGCAGACCAATTCTGGTCCAGGTTCATACGAGACTACCTCCCTAGCCTCCAAACCCGGCAGAAATGGCAAGCCTCTCCTCCCAACCTAAAGGAGCAGACAGTTGTTATGATTGTCGACCCCCAACTACCTCGAAGTTTATGGCCTGTAGGGCGAGTGATCAAGACCTACCCAAGTCCAGATGGTCATATCAGGTCGGCTGATGTACAGATGAAGGGTCACATTTATACCAGACCAGTAGCCCGCCTGGTAATCCTGCCAGCCTTACCAAAGGATAGACTGAAGGCCCCCAACACTGACTAGTTAAGTCGCCTTTCTGAAAGCAAAGATGCTCGGCATCTTTGGGGGCGGCTGTATTAAAGGCTCCTGCAAGAGGGACTTTTAATTTGAAACCGTAGTCGTAGTAGTATTACGGGAGAGGGCAACGTAGTTCATTGAGTTGCCGTTGTTTGCTGTGTTCGTGTGATCTGTTCGAGCCACCGGCTGAAAGGATGATTACTCTAGTTGGTTCGTGGTGATTGCTGCAGATTTAACATCAAGGTGTTAGTCACTGACCGCAAAGTAAGCCGATTTTATTTATATTTGCGTTAACAGTGATCGGAACAGTGTTATATGCGTCTGTATCAGACGAACCTGCCCAGACATGTCCTGTAACGATCGTTCTGTATTATTCAGCCTGGTAATGATACTTAACCCTCTGGGGTCGACAAACGCATATATGCGTTTTGAGGCAGATTTTCCTGATAAGGCCGAAATGAGCTTGAATTACTCTGCCATTTTTGATCGTACAGATAAAAGCAATACACCATTCGAATCTGTAAGGGGTCTACTTTTATTTGTATACACTCATAATTACAACTAAACTTTGTGCTTCTGAAGAATAAAGAAAACAAACAGGGTGCGCTCTCTGTCTTCTCCGTCTCCGCGAACTGTTTTTAGAAACGCGTCACTAAAATGAACTGTAACTCAGCAAATACTCAACACAGAGACATAGGAGTTATATCTATAGAAAGCTTGAAGTGTCTACTTTGAAAACAAACATTCTGTGATGAAGTAATCCATATGAAACCAACACGATGTTCAGTCTGTCCCGTCTGACTCATTATCTCTGTGACCCCGCCCCCGCGCGGCTCGCGCTGTTCATATGTAAATAGCCACGTGGTAAGTGCGCGCGTGCAAACGCCCAACAACACAAACAAAGAGGAGGTCCTTCATCGCGGCTACTGTTCGTTTCTGGAAGACGCGCTGAGTAAAAGCAGGATTTCCCTCCAAAGAAGAACACGATTTCATCCAGCAGAGGAGATGAGTAAGTAATGTTTCTTTTTTACATTAGTTAACGTTTTATTGTGACATAAACTTGGAACAGATCTACTAACAGTTAGCTGGGTTTTCCCCCAAACGACAACATGATGAATGCTACGCGTCTAAGAATGTTTAGAGCATGTTTATTATTAATACTCTGTTCACAAATATATTTTAATAGCGTGCTAAACAATAATAATTAGTTTCTCAGATATAAGATTGCTTTCTCTTTTTTATGATAGTGATATATATGATATTTATGATATATATATATATATATATATACAGATGTTCCTGACATTAACATGCTCACAAATGTTTTTTTGTTTGTATTTTATTGAATCAGATACCAGCACCAGATGAATCCTGATGTCTCTTCAAACTGTTTTCCTCTGAGAGCGCTGTACCAGCATCAGATGTTCAACTACACTGATATTCTATGTCAAAACAAGCTCCTTCTCTACTGATTATGTTTTTTTCTTCTTGAATCCATGGAAAGAAGTAGAAACACTTAAATAACACTATCAGTAAATATCAGGTATGATTTACTTGTTTCACTTGTTGAACAGAATCTGTTGCAGGAATGACTCAAAGTCTGTTCACATCTCTGTGGTTAGATCAGTGTGCACAATAATGTGTCTTTGACCTTCATTATGTATGTTTTGATTATACTGTGTTGTAAATAAAATACAAATAATTAAAAAAAAACCTTTTTTTCAATCTCCTCACAGTCACAGTCACACTGATGGGCCATTAGGGGCCCATAGGGGAGGGCCCTTTGTCTCTCAGGTGAAAATCACTTAATATTCATGGCCATTGCCACTCCCTCGCATATAGACCCTCGATCACAAAACATGTCTTGAAAATTTTAAATCAATATATTGTTTTCTGTGAATGAGTAAGCAGAATGATTTTCACATAATTTTGAAGTAAATATTCTAGCCTACAAGACTGATTACTCAAAAGTCTTGGTCAGGACTATTTAGTGTGGGTTTTATGGCCTTATTTCAGCTACATTTTTCCCCCCAAAACTTACAAACCACGCATAATATTTTTTTTCTAAAAAATGCAAACATGTACATCCATCTTGGTCACATATTATTGTAGCACAGTTTGTGCTGAATACAAAAAAAATTACATGTTGGTCAATAGTATGATTTAAGTAGCTGAAATAAGCACAAATATCATGGCATGTCAAAACATCTCAAGGGCCCCAAAATGACCTCAGACCCCAGAGGGTTAACTAGTGATTATTCATTCATTATCTGGATGTAAATCAGTGTTATGTATTACAGTGTTTCTTAAAGCTGTTTGAATGACGCGATGTAGTTCTATTGGGCTGTTAAATTACCGAATGAGTGATGAGTGTTATGTTTATGCAGATGCTGCTCAAATGCACCACAACTACCCATATATGATAGCTGTATGTTCATAGTGACAAATTCTCACTCATGGCTTGTAGTTCTCTGTGAAAGACCTTCTTTCCCTTCATTTAACCGTATGTTTGTAGAGAAATATCACTGATGTGAATTGGGAATACTTTGGCTTCATTGTGTAACAGTGAATGTTTACTGTTGTTTATATAATTTAGTTTATTCATTTTCTTCATTGTACTTATTTTTGCAGACTATCTTCACCTTTTATTGTACATCTGTGGCCCTACCTTTCTCTGCCAATACACCGTCTAAAACTGATCACCTGTCTCCTCATTATTGGTGCTCTGACCGGCACCCAGGGGGGTTTACTCATCAACTACCCAATCAGAACCTCATAGTCCAAAGTCTCTCTAACAGTGTGAGTCATAACAACTTCAAGTTATGCCCCTTGCATAAGTTACGCAGCCTTCTTGCAGTCCGCTTCAGGCCCTCCAGCGGCCAGTCGATGAATTGCAGTTTTAGTCACTTCCGTGCTGTCTTCACGAGATAGAACGGGAGGTTACCTTTTTTTTTTTTTTATTAATGCTTGAACAAATACAGACCAGAAGTCCCACACAGGGAAAAATACGCCCCTTCTTGTTACGCCCCTTTCCGGTTACTTTCAGCTTGATGTTCTTCGAGTGCTGCATGAGTGTAAGTTCATAGATCTTTATTTTTCTGTCATATTGTGATAATGTTGTCGCTGCTAGTGAAGCGCTCAACACAGCTGTTCATTACTCGAAGCTTTTCAACTCGGTTTTGTCGGAGCTTCCGCGTTGATCGTAACATCATAACCACTGCTCTTCTGATTCAGTTCATAAAGAGTGATGTGCGTGTTATTTACGCGCATGTTTAGCGCCATTATCGTGTTATATTTAATATTAGAGAAGATGTATACTGAGGTGAATATTTATGTTTACTTTGAGTTTAATTTATGGAATTGGAATTCATATAGAAACGTTTTTAATGCAATAGTTACATGATCTATAGGCTACATCAAAATAATTATATATCCTAGTAGTACAAATTCTTCAGGACAGTGATGATCTTCAGCTCCGCTGAAAGCTCGCGAATACCCTTACAAAAAATAACTGCAGTTTATTGAAGTACAACTGCAGTGAAACTGCAGTACAATGAAGTACAACTGGACAATTGCAGTATAATGAAGTATATAACTGCAGTTCATTAAAGTTCAAGAGCAGTAAAACTGAAGTACAATGAAGTGCAACTGTAGATTTGCAGTGTAATGAAGTACAGATACAATATAACTGCAGTTCAGTGATACGCTGAAATGCAGGTGAAGATATCAGATGCAAAAACGTCTAAATCTGTCTGATTAAATTTATTTAATTGTATTTTTTTATGAGCATTTTTTTTAAAATAAAGCTCCTATGTCGGTTCAGTAATTTCACTTTAATGGCAATGAGGTTCTTTTCATTGCCAATAAAGTCGTATTGTATAGGCCCTGTACTGCAGTTATGCTGTATTGTGCAACATGTAGCAAGTGCTGTGGTTGGCAAGTTTTTTTTTTTTGTAATGTAGACTTCCTATAAAATATTCGTACAAAAATATTTGCCTATGGAATATTTCACCCGCATAGATATATAATAAACCGCACGTGTGATATTCCTTCGCGCCAAAGGTCGTTGTCCTGACAACGAGTCTCGCGAGCAGAGGATTACTTGTAACAGTAAATCAGCGTCTTTTCCGTAGTGTCTACTGCAGGATGGATATAAAAGTATAAAACACGTTTTGGTTTGACAACATCGTTCATATGTGAATTATCACAATTAAAGCACAAAGACATAACAACATTACACTCCGAGACCATTCACAAGTGCTACAAAAGAGAAGAAACGCTTTCCGGAAGAAGTTCATCAGGCGAGGTGGAGCGTTGACTTTGTCCAGTCATCAAGTTTAGCGGTGAGTATAATGTCCTCATATCTTTATTTATAATTTTAGAGAGATGTAAAATGACTTATTTAATGACTTATATAAAATGACGGATATCTTATTGAACCCGCTGAGATGAGAAGAAGATGAGAGGAAACGCGCTTCAGTGCTGATCTGTAGCGCACGCGGTCAGTGCGCGAGGTGCTTGTGATAGAACGACAAACAACTGGTTTAATGCTGTTTTTACTACACTTTTACTATAATAAACACCAACATCTCAATCCAGCCAGTGACAACCCTGTGTATAGATGTATTTAACTCTGCTATGGCTCAGCAATTTGTTATAAGCCGTTCTGTAGAAATGAGTTATATGTCATTGTCCAGCTCAGTTCAGTTCAATAGCATCAGTACCATTTACAATAATGGAATAAACAAAATTATACTGAATACAGTGTATTTGCTTGTTTGTTTGTTTCTAGGAGAGCATCAACCCCTAATTGACATGAGGAATAAATCATTGAAAAGTGTACAGTGTACAGTGTACCCCTCTTTGCAGCAGAGGAAGCATTAGGAAAGAGGAGAAGAGAGAAAGTGAAAAGGCACTCAACAGATGTTGGTGAGACTTTATTTCTGGAAATGCATTAAAGGTCACTCACATTCTAGTTAGCCACAAATGTAACGTGATTTTAGTCTTTAAATGAGATCCGTAACTCCAGCTACTTGTAGGCCTACAGTCCTGTATATTTCACACTAAATTGTGATGCAGCCTGAATCATAATCACACCATGTTTATTTGTTGGCCAGAGGAGAACTGATCCCTAAACTAAACATACTTTCTCCCAATGTTTTTTTTTTCTCCATTCTGTCACCTGACAGAGTTTGGGTTCCTTGCCGCTGTCGAATTTTGGCATTATTTGAGGACTAATAATATTCAGCAATATTATTGATCTGACTCCACTGACACTATTGATGAGGACTGAACTGAGCTGGATGATGACACCACTGCTATCTAGATGCACTGAAATTATTTTATATTTGATGATTTTTATCGAGTCAACACTGATTTCAACTGAACAATGACACGTTTTACTGTTTAGAGCTGCTTCACAGCAGATGTGAATTCAGTTTGCATCATTATATTTATTTTTATCACTGTAAAGCAGCTTTGAAACAATCTGTATTGTATAAAGCGCTATATAAATAATGGTGACTTGACTTAAATTGGTTCAAATCTTCAAAAAAAAGTGCATGAAACAGGCAACCTGAATAAACACAAAATACAGTTTATTAATGAAACTTGCCTTTGTTTTATGTTAATTTTCTTAGGAATATCTGACAATATTTAGTGCTGATATACTCAAAAATAGAATAAATCAGGATTTTTTTTCACAGCACTGTACACCAGCATTTATGTGCGGTATTGTGACATTAATGTGTGCAAATGGACATTTTATCATCGTGTTATTGCTATTTTCAGGAAATGCACTGGTAACAACTAAAAAAAGACGACCAAAAATATAATTCAACAGAGGATGATGGCTGTGGTGAAACAAGCACTCAAATAATGGTGAGCAGTAATCTACTTGATTTAATTGATCTTTTATTAACTATTATCTTTATAGTTTAGAATACATAATAACTGCTATTGTATTTCAGAAACTAAGACCTGTGGGAGTGCTGGAGAAATCAAGTGTATAAGTCCTCTGTCGTCTCATCCATGGAAGAGATCTTCAGACATGAAGAGATCTAGGAGTTAAATGAAATCAAAGAGCTAAAAGAAGATCTACAATACTAGAGCCATTTCAGTATGAAAACAGAGAGAGAGCTGAGGCAGTGGAAAGGTAATGAAATCTAGTTATAACAGCAATTATTCTCAATGCTTAACATAAGCTCTCAACTTTTTTTTTTTTTTTTGGTGGACTCTGATTCTCTCTGATTGACTGGAAGGTGTGCATTAAAACAGTGAATGCAGATAATTACAATCAGTTTCATCGCTATTTTAAATCAATGCGCTGCTTGTACTGTAGCACACACATACAGTCAGAACGCTAGATCTAAAGACCTGTAACCAAACAAACTCATGAAAATTAACTTGGTTTTACGCTTCCAGTCAAATTGTACTCCACAAACATTAAAGAGTTAGTTCACCCAAAAATGAAAATGCTGTCATTAATTACTCACCCTCATGTCGTTCCAAACCCGTAACACCTTTGTTCATCTTCAAAACACAAATTAAGATATTTTTGATTAAATCAGAGAGCTTTCTGACCCCTCTCTATAGGCAGCAACGCCACTTACACATTTAAGTTCCAGAACAATATGAAAGACATTGTGAAAGTAATCCGTGTGACTACAGTGGTTTTATCTCAGTTCTGTCTTCTGCCGCATGAACACAACACTCATGCATTGTGATGCTCTTGTGAATGCACATTACAGATCAATGTTTTTGTAAATAAGTGGTAAAGTAGTTTTTTTTTTTTTGGATGCAAACACTCGTGTCGCTTGATGAATTACTTTAACGATGTCTTTCCTACCATTCTGGAACTTGATTGTGTAAGTTGCGTTGGTGTCTGTGCAGGGTCAGAAAGCTCTCTGATTTCTTTAAAAATATCTTTGTTTGTGTTCCAAAGAGGGATGAAGGTCTTACGGGTGTGAAACCACACAAGGGTGACTAATTAATGACAGAATTTTCATTTTGGGTTAGCTATCTCTTTAAAGGCAGATTTAACTTAACTTTTTAAACTAGCTGTAACAGGTTTGTATTACACAATTTTAATCAACTTCAGTTTCAACCTGTTTCATGTCGAGTGGTTCTTTGCCTCCACCTCATGCATTAAAATCATGTAATGCACACCTAGCCATGGATGAGCCCCTATGTGTGAGTATGAGTTATAGGCTACACAAAGTATTAAATGAAGGGGGCACAATAACTGTGGAACACACATATTCTATATAATATATTAAATTATATACTTGTATATTTGTAAATTGTTTTTTTTTCTATTATTTTTTCTTTTTATTATTATTTAATTAATTTATTTAAGGTTATAATTTTGAACGAAAAACCAAAATGATAAAGAGGGCAAATAACTTTGGAGTACTTTGGAGTACTTAAACGTGATTGTGTCTATGCTTTTTTCCAGAAATGCATGTTATTGTGCAAGGGGTAGTTGAATGGACTATCAGTGGAGGAACAGAACGCTCTGAGATTTCATTATAAAGATCTTCATTTGTGTTCTGAAGATGAACGAAAGACTTGCGGGTTTGGAACGATATGAGGGTGAGAAATTGATGACAGAATTTTCATTTTTGGGTGAACCAACCTTTTAACTTCTGTTTCCTGGAGTGTTCAAAGACATTGTTAATGCTGACCAATATGCCATAAGAAATGAATTGGGAGTAGAATGAATACTTTACACAAACACTTGGTAACATCACAATTCAGGATTTATTTTAAGCATACTAAATATGCCTGTAGTAGTGAAAAGTGTAACTGAAACTTGAAATTTTCTGAGTTTTTGTTTGTTTGTTTTTCCAGACTACATCCAAAATAGTGTTTCCACATCTGAGATGAAGGCAGTCATAAGAACCAAGCAAAACGATGAGGATAAGCTCTTCAAAAAATGAAACCCGTCAGAATAATGCGGGAAGAAATGTGCATGATTGTGTGATTTGTAAATAAACACTAAATACATTTAGTGTAACTCTCAGCCTGTTATTTTAAGTTTAAAGAAAAGTAAAATCATTTATTGTTGCATTGCTGTTTGAGACATTCACTGTTGTTTTGTACCTTAATTTATTATATTGTAGTTGTGTAAAATAAAACTTGTTATTCTGAATATTCTGGTTGCATTTCAGTGTTACTGTACAGCATTTTATTAGTATTGCACTTTGGTAGTACTGAATTGTACATCAGTTGTATTATATATTGCAGTACTACTGCAGATTTATTGCAGTATAACTGTAGTACTACTTCAGCTGTATTGCAGTAATACTGCAGTTCTATTGCAGTTGTTTGTTAGTAATACTGCAGCTCTACTGGAGTTGTATTTCAATAGTACTTCAGATGTATTGCAGTAAAACGGCAATAATGCAGTTTTTTTTGTGTCCAAAAAACTACATTTTTCTACATGTAACAAAAACTGCAGTATTACTTTTTTTTAAAACTGCAGTATTTTTTTGTAAGGGTACTCAGGTGGTAGATAATGTCACATCATCTGTGTTTTTTTAGTAATTAAAACCAAATGCGTTCATCAGTGATTGTACATCAATGGCAGGGACCTGTTTGTGTGCATAACTTCAGAGATTCCTTTACAACTACACACACATTTACTTTAGACAAAGTTTGGATTAAACACTAAGCAGAGCACACAAACAAGTAAAGATGCTTTATTTATTATTATGTGTAATGTTTCAGTAAAGAAACAGTTTTGTGGCAAACTGAGTTTTATTCTATTTTCAGGAGGAACAGGAAAAGCATCAACACAGATCCACTTCTGATTCGGGATCTACACACTCTCCTGGTAAGAGAGTAACAATACTCACACCTACTGGTTAGATTTAGTGCTGGCAAATACAAATACATTCTATCAGGCCCGGAGTGGCCATCGGGAGAACCGGGAGAATTCCCGGTGGGCCGCTCTGCCCCGCCCATAAATTGGGCCGGCAGACTCGCCTGCTTTTTTAAAATTTATTTTAATTTTTTTACATACACAGAATAACGTCTATGTGTTAAAGTTACTGTGTAAAAAGAAAGGCATTGGAGGATGACGCGGCCAAATGTGCCAAACTGACAAATATTTTTTCAAGACAAACGAGCAGAAGTGAACTGACGACTCAAGGTACAGTGACTAGCAACATTTACAGTTATGCATTTGGCAATTAAATGTAAGTGATTTTAGCCTGTTCTTTCTTTCTTTCTCTCGAGATGCTTACTGATTTTACATTTAGTTATTGATGACTGCTTGGCAGCTTTCAATTTTGAATTTAACTTTTTTTTAATTTTTATTTTTATAATGTTACAGTTGTATATTTTGTAGCAGAAATGTGTCATATAATGTATTTCATTATTTTATTTATTACATTGACGTGGATATATATATATATATATATATATATATATATATATAAAAAACAGTAGTGCAAAAAGTATATTTCTTACTGCACTACTTTCGTTTGAATGCAAACCATTTTTTCATAATGTAACAGTTGGACTACTTGTTGCAGAAAACTCAGTATGTGATTTGTTATTGATATTTATGGCCATATTTACATTATTCATATTTTTTATTGAAACATGTCAAAAATAAATATAACAGGATAGTAAGAACAGATCTGTTACTTCATTTATCCAGATTCCACCACGGGGTTAGATGGGGATCGGTGGTGTCTGGTCTTGAGCATTACACTCCCGTGGCCGGTTGCACCAGCTGGACGTACACCCGGTCGTAAGGCTAGGCATCCATTTAATAATTTGAAATAAACTTTAAAAATTACACTCAATAAGTTATTGCATACTATTTTATAATGTATTACAATGCAGAGGTGCAGATAATTGCCACTATTTGCAATAAGTAATGTTTTTCTCTAATAATGTTTTTCGCCACAATTAATCACCCTTTTATTCAA
This sequence comes from Onychostoma macrolepis, assembly GCF_012432095.1. NCBI lineage: Eukaryota > Metazoa > Chordata > Actinopteri > Cypriniformes > Cyprinidae > Onychostoma > Onychostoma macrolepis. The sequence continues at coordinate 52,612,880 of NC_081157.1, read as the reverse complement.
TATTTGCAATAAGTAATTAGCAGGATCCTGCTATTTTAACATAGAATAAATATAATCTAAAGCTATTTGCACTGTGTAAATAGCATACAGAACTGTAGAGAAACCGTAAAGTAATGCGTAGTGGCATAAAATGACGTTTACCCTAAATCATCCAATAGAAACCTTCAAATACGCGAGCAGAACTTGTTTAAATGTTATTGATTTTAATTAATCCTTCTTTTGCCTCACCTATACTAACGGTGAAAACAAGTTCCATTAAAAACGACACATTAATAACATTAGTCTATATGTAAGCTATTTTTATATGTAAATAACATTCAGAAACTGTAATTGAAATAAGGATCAATAAATACTGAAAGAAAAGAAAAAAGATAAGAAATGTCATTTATTTATTATTTCATCTGACATGCGCAAACACGGACCGAAGTGCACAGAGGCGCGCTGTAGATGGGGTGTTGAAGACGGGCTAAAAATAAAACCAAGTACTTTTATTCACATATTGTTCTCTCTCTTAATATGTACGTGAGTGTAAATGTCAGCAGCGTCATATATGCCTAAAGGATTGGAGGTTGTCAGGTAAAAGAAGAGCATATTGGTGCAATTCACTCAGTCTGCTATTTTATTCCAACCGTTACTCCTGACCAGACGCGTCCGTAAATATTTAGTTTATACATAGAGTTACACTTCAACTGAGTGTAATGGTGCAACGAAAAAATATTTAGTAGTGCGTAAGTTGTAACTTAGTGCCCATTTACGTCAAAACTAGGTTGTAATTTACATTCAGCTGGTGCAACCGGCCCCTGGGAGCGGACTGCAAACGCGTTCTGTGTGAAAGCACAATGAGTCCGTGCTGCTTCTGCACCGGACCGCATACGCACTGCAAACGGAGCATGTGTGAAACAGGTGTAACTCAAAAACTTGCGTACACGAGCTCAGACCTGACGTGTGATTTGATCGTAGCCACCGCTCACGTCCATTTTGATAAATTCCAAGTTTTGCGTCGAAATGACCGTACGCCCAATTTTCTGTCGTACGTTCGTTTCGTAAATGAGGCGCACAGTCATTTGTTTTTAAAGGCCTCAGTGATAAAGCTTATCTTACATTAAAGGGGTAATATGATGCGATTTCTATTTTTCCTTTTCTTTAGTGTGTTATATAGCTGTTTGTGAATGTACGAGATCTGCAGAGTTACAAAGCTCAAAGTCTCCCACAAAAGGATTTATTCTATCTAGGGTGTATTCACACCAGGAAAGTCCGCTAGTTCACTTGCTTTGGTCCGGACCAAATACAATGTTAATTTTTTTTTTGGTGCGGTTCGCTTTCACGCTGCCCTTTTTGCAAGTGAACCAGAAATTGTAAACAAAACCATATGACGTTGTCTACAGACGCACTCTCGCCAGATCTTTGAGCAATGCACAGTCCTCAATATCAGTTCATACACAATAAAACCCCTTTTATACAGACCCAGCTTACAGAGCTTTCATTAGCCGGCTGTACAAGCGCTGTCTTTCAGAGAAGCCTTGCAGATCGAGCTATAGCAGGTGGACGCGGGTCCTTAAAAAGTTTTAAAATGTATTAAATAAAGTTTTGCTTAAAAAAGGCCTTAAAAAGTCTTAAATTCAGATTCAGGGGGTCTTAAATATCTTCGGTCTCATTACTGCAAAAGTTTCACCAGTCTGACGGACCCAGTGACTGTTCACAATCATTGGACAGATGGAAGAGTATGTTTTCCCCGCGCTGTAGTTATTGCATCATCAGAGAGAGTTGCGGAGGCAGAATGCAGGTCGAACACCACCAGCTCGCTGACAAGCCTCCGAGCTGCTTTAAATGGGTTAATGCAAGTTTACTGAAAAACTGCTTGAGGATTTTACTTGCCCGACGGGACAAATAGCCTGATTAAAACTTAAGTGACATTTTATTACATTCAGCGTAAACAGCGATTGATAATAGTGTATTTCTGGTATCAATGTTGCGCTGTTGAGGCTGATGCTGCCTGTCTCTGTGAGAGACTTATACAGAGAAATCATACTGAGGTAAATATTCTAAATGTTTAGTTTATTTATAACATGTTGATAACATACCATGTCAAGGGGACTATTTTGCAAAATATTTTCATGATTGCAAATGTTACATTGATTTTGGCTCAAGAAACAAGTAGTTACTTACATTTTAAACAGAATATTGACTGTTTTGTTCTATTTCACCAGCGAAAATAGTTCCAAACAAAGATCAGAAGTATTGCACATTCTCCAAGCAGCACTCACATGTTTGTTGAATGACTCAGTGTTTTGAATGAATAAGTGATTACCGCCACCTGCTGGTGCTTTAGTTAGTTTAAAAGTGCATTTTTCCACCAACATTTCTTATTTGTATATTGAAAAAAATGTATTTAAAACATTAATCTCATAACATTATTTATTGCGGTTGTAAATTTGTAGTGCAAATTATTTAATTTGATTGCTAACAGCCCTGTTGTGTATATTACATTTCCTCATCAGTTGTAGGAATTTGACATGAAAGATGACGCATACATTTAATTAGGTTAAAAAATATTGGACTTAAAAACATGCAGATTTAAATATGTAAATGCTGAATAGAAAACTGATGAAAATATTGCTTCATTTACACCACCAAAAATATTGCTGATGTGGAGCTTTTGAGGGATGTTTTGTATGGGATATTATCTTCAGATATGAATAGTTCTCTGTATATCGTAATAATAAATAGCATTTTTGACAGCGATGATATTTTGTTTTCTTTTTAAATTTAAAAACACATTAAATATTACATTTACGTATGTAATATAATGTGTATTTCCTTCACAGGTTTGGTCTTAAATTTTACATATGGTGGTATTAAAAAGGCCTTAAAAAGTCTTAAATCTAACTTGTTCATATCTGTAGACACCCTGTTACAGTGAATAAAAGTAGACCTTCAGCTTTCATAGTTTTGTTATGCTAACAACTGTTATTTAGAACAAAAAAACTCCATCAATAACAAGTTGAAGTTGTTATCATTCACATCAATTGATTAAAAACATGAAATTAAACATAAATTCTAGAAATAAATGCTATTGTTTTCGGTCAGTCCTGTCACATTTACATAAAACTCAACATAAAATGTGTGCAATAAGCCTTTAAGGGAAGTGACATCATTTGCCTGAGGTGAAGCCGACACTGATAAAGGATGAGTTCTGTATTTGATTTGTTTTATTGTTTTAAGCTTGTTTTTGTGTGTTTTTTTGAGGAGGACGAGCTAAAGGGTCAGGCCTTGTCAAGGTAAAACATCCCAGAAAATAATGAAACTGTTTTAAATCCAGAACTACTGAAATCCCTTGATTGCATGTTAACAGTGTGTATGCTAGCAGGCTGAGCAATAGCAGTCACATCCCTCTGACACACGGCCTTACAAATGAATGGCGTTGTTATTTTTTATTACCTTTATTGCATATAATATGTATTTAACGCATGACGTTGTAAAACATTACTTGAATAAATAGACATTACACTGTAAATTTGAAGCTTTTTATGCTCATCGACAATTTTTATTTATTTTGTACCTCTTTTACCTAGGTCTATATAGATATATTGTCATCTATATTAGCTTTGAGTAATGATGACTGTAATTATTCCAGTTCATACAGGTGCAGGTAGATGGCTTCAGTTAATGCAGCTGAGAGACGAAAGCAATGAACGACTAAATGCAGACCCTGAGAGAAAGGAAAACTTCTTCAGAAAGAAAGGGAGAGGGGGGATCACGTGACCCTTCGACGGCGATGCAAGCTTAGTCTTTCGCTCTGCTCACTTTGCCACATATTGTATGATCCTGTCAGTAAAATTTGAACCACTCTGCATTGGACCCATCATGAGTGCTAAGGCAGACAAAGGGGATCGGAAAAGAGAGATTGAGCAATCGCCAATGAAGAAAAAATTCAGAGATTCCGCCATCTCCAGAGAGGATCTCGACAATGCTATCGCTAGCCGTATTGAACTAGCATTTAAAGAGCAGCAAAGCACTTTGAATTCGGTTGTGAATTCGGCAGTAAGAGATGCGATGGACTCTGTACTGATTCCAGCATTGCGCGGACTGCGTGAGGACAAACAAGCGACCAACAAGTCTGTTAAAGAGCTAAGAGAGGAGTTTGAGGCCATAACTACCGCGGCGAAGCAGACACGTGACCGCGTTGATTCTGTTCAAGCAGATGCACGTGAGGATAGGAGGGCAGTCACGGACGTAAGAAATGAGCTGGAGCGACTCACCGAGAAGATGATAGATATGGAGGACAGGTGCAGGAGGAACAACGTATGACTGGTGGGGCTGCCAGAGGGGGCTGAGGGATCCGACGCGGCTGGTTTCCTCAGAGTTAATCTTCCCAAGTGGATTCCTTCCTTGAGGGGCCGTGACATTGAGATTGACCGGGCGCACCGCGTGTATGACGGAGGGAGAGGCTCCGATTGGCCGCGCACTCTTATCTTCCGTGTACTGAGATGGCATGACAGATCTGATATCCTGAAGGGTGCTCGGCAGGCCTATCCGGTGAAATGCGCACAGAACAATGTTACACTACTATTTTTTCCCGACTTTAGTCCAGCTACAGCGATCAGGAGAAAGGCATTTGGTCCGGTTTTGAAGAAGATGACAGCGCTTGGCCTCCAGCCCTTCCTCATCTATCCGGCGGTGGTTAAACTACTGCACAAAGGGGAACAGAAAAGCTTCGATTCCCCTCAGAAAGCGGAGGATTTTATCAGCTCCCTGTCTCAGCAGAAGACATATGCCGCGGCTCTGCGGGGCGGCGACGGGGGAACAGCGGCCGCTGTCTCTCCGGTCCAGCGAGAGGAACTTGATGGCCGGGATGGACATGGTTCTAGCTGCCCAGTAGGGGATGGTGCTAGGATGGACATGGACGCTTGCTAACTCTATTTTTTGCTTTTTCTTCTCTCCTCTCTACTACCGAGATATTGTCCCTATATATCCGGTATAACGATCTCGTTACTGGTAAGACTGACACTCCTTTTTTTCTCTCTCTCTTTTTTGGAGGGGACTAATTGAGAGTAGGTTTAATTAAAAATATTTTTTGGCTGTGTGGGCCTTTCGGGAGACATGTCTTGCGTTGGAGTGGATCGGTCACGAACCATCACTATTTTTGTTGCTCAGTCAGACCTATGTTCTCGGTAATGTGCGGTCTGAGTTGTTCCTTGTTTATGGTTGTTGGTTGTTCAGGTTTTTATGTTGTTTTTACTTTTTACAACAGACATTTATACTGTTATTTATTTTATCTTATTTCTAAAGGGATTTTTCATCTAGGAGGTTTGGTGTCTAAAATGCACATCAGCGTTTACATGCTACTTACAGAATGGAAGTGCTTGTTTTTTTTCATTTATTGATTCAAATTTTGGGATTATGAATATTCAATGCATACTCTAAATATTTTATCACTGAATGTGAATGGTTTAAATTCTGCTGTTAAACGAACCCGTGTGTTAGAATATTTACACCGTAAGTCTATTTCCTGTGCCCTAATTCAAGAGACACATTTAAAACAATCTGACGTGGCACGTTTTCAGAACAAATATTATAAATTAGCAGCTTTTTCCTGCGCTCAAAATAAAACTAAGGGGGTGCTTATCCTTGTTAATCGAAAGTTAAATTTAACAATTGAACACCTTGGTAGTGATGAGAAGGGTAGATTTGTTTTTATCCGATGCAAAATATATAATAATAGGTTAGCATTGGTCTCTATTTACGGTCCGAATGAGACAGACAGTGCGTTCCTTACACAGATTTCCAAAACATTACTTGAGCAGACTGACTGCCCATTAGTTGTGGGTGGTGATTTTAATGCTGTCATAAATCCTGCTTTAGATAAATCTCAATCTGATACAACAGCCAATCCATTTTCTAAATTACTGAATAAATTTATCACGGAGCTCAACTTAATCGATCTTTGGAGAATTCAGAATACTAAAGCTAAGGACTTCACTTTTTTCTAATAGACATAAGACTTTCTCTAGGATAGACTACATATTTCTCAGCCCATCTTTAATTTCGTCGAATTCCTCCATTTCTATATTACCAATTTTATTATCTGATCCTTCTGCTGTGTTGTGCAGTGTTCCTCTCTCCGATGTTAAAGCCAAGTCCCCTAGATGGCGCTTTAACATATCATTATTAAGTAATCAGACTTTCATTACTTCACTAAAAGAATATATTAAGGAATTTCTTGAAATCAATATGCCCTCTGATGTGGATCCTCAAATAATGTGGGAATCGACTAAGTGTGCCATACGAGGATTCTGTATATCTTTCTCTTCTACTCTTGCCAAAGTGAAAACTCACCAGTTTACACAATTAGAAAATAAAATCCAATCATTGCAAAACCTACAAAAACAACATTTTACTGATCAACAGGCTACACAGTTGTCCTCTTTAAAAGAAGAATATGATTTACTTTCACACTCAAAGGCGGAATTTATTTTACATAGGACTAGGCAAAAATATTATTTTGAATCAGAGAGACCTAGTCATTTATTGGCCCTTAGGTTGAAAGAATGCGAGTCTAAGGCATATATTAGTGCAATAAAATCATCGGATGATCAGGTCACCACGAACCCTGCAGCAATTAATGACATATTTAAAGGTTTTTACATGAATCTGTATAAAGCCGAAACAGATTTTGATGAACCAATTTGTAAGCAGTATTTAGATAAATTGGAACTGCCTCGAATCTCACAGATGGATAAAGAATCTTTGGAGGCCCCATTAAGTTTGGAGGAGCTGCACGTCTCTCTAAAAAGCCTTCAAAAGGGCAAATCGCCAGGTCTAGATGGTCTCCCCCCTGAATTATATTTAGAAATTTGGGATTTGGTAGGGATACTTATGCTTAATTCATTTAATTTTGCAATTGAACATGGGGTATTTCATAGAGATCAAAAAACATCACTGATTTCATTACTTCTTAAAAAAGGGAAAGATCCATTAGATTGTTCCAGCTACAGACCGATTTCGCTTATCCCATGTGATCTAAAAATCTATGCTAAAGTTTTTGCTTTTCGTATGGAGAAGGTAATTTATAGTCTGATCAAGGAGGACCAAACTGGTTTCATCAAGGGGCGCAATGCATCTGACAATATGCGTCGACTCCTTCATATTCTTGACTTTGCCGACTCCCACCCGACCCCTTGTGCGGTCTTTTCACTTGATGCAGAAAAAGCCTTTGACAGGCTAGAGTGGAATTATATGTGGGCAGTTCTGCAATGTTTCGGCTTCGGCGAACACTTCATTTCTATGATTAAGACATTATACCACTCACCTGCAGCATCAGTCATAACTGGTAATATTATTTCCCCCCCCCATTCCCTTTGCAGCGGGGAACAAGGCAGGGATGTCCGCTTTCCCCCTTATTGTTTTGTCTATCTCTTGAACCCTTAGCACAAGCCATCAGGAAATCTGAAGTATCGATTACGATTCATGATCATAATCATAGTATTTCATTATACACTGATGATATTATTCTATATTTAGACCACTTTGATGTTTCAGTCTCTAGTATAATTAAGGAATTTGATCATTTTAGTAGCTTATCAGGATATAAAATAAATTGGAGCAAATCTGCTTTAATGCCAATTAACAATGTTAAAGTTAATTCTTCTATTCCCTCATTTATCCCTATTAAGGAATCTTTCATCTATTTGGGCATTACCATACATAAAAACATTCATAAGATTGCCAGAGACAATTTTAATAATATTTTAGTTAAGGTCAAAAATGACATTCAAAGATGGAAGAATCTTAAAGTATCTCTTCAAGGAAGAATCTCCACTGTTAAGATGAATTTGTTACCTCGATTTAATTTTTTTTTCTCTATGCTACCACTTTCTCCCCCTCCAGGTTACTTTAAGGAGATCAACTCCATAATTTCTAAATTTATCTGGAATGATAAATGCCCCAGAATTAAGCTTACCACATTACAACATCCTAATAGCGCAGGAGGACTGGCTGAACCAAATTTTGAACTGTATTATTGGTCGTTCTAGCTTACGGCTCTTCATAATTGGGTTGATCCTCAATCTACAGTTTCTTGGAGAGTGATTGAAGCTGACAAGGTTAAAGCAAATAGACTCCAAGATATGTTATTTACTGGCACAGGAAAAAAGGGGGATAATTATAAATTTGGTCCAGTTGTGGCCAACTCTATTAAAATCTGGAAAACGGTGGAACGTCGGATAGGAGGAACCTTCAAATTTTGTAACAGTACACCTTTATGGCACAATTTTAATTTTGTATGCGGAAATCGTCCATTTGTCCAACCCTCTTGGTCCTCTTTGGGTGTAAACACATGTGGTGATATATATGATAACCAGGGCTTATGTTCATTTCAGACATTAAGAACCAAATTTTGTCTACCAGCATCAGCATATTTTGTCTGTCTTCAATTACGTTCTCCTCTCAAAGCGTATGGAGTTCCTTGGGCATCTCCCATCTCCTCTCATCCTATGCAAGATTGGATTGCACCATCTGTTGGTCGGCCGTCTGTTTCTTTAATATATAATAAGATTATTGATTGCATTACAAAACCTCTTTCTATTAAAACTATTTGGAATGGGGAATTATCTGACCTTAATTTATCTGTCGACTGGGAGAGAGTGTGGTCTAATCTCAGTTTAACATCTAAAAATCTGGCTCATCGTCTTATTCACTTCAAAGTCATTCATAGAGCATACATAACTCCTTACAAAAGATTTAAAATGAAACTACAACCAAATCTCAACTGCCATATATGTAATACTACATCGTCAGGTACTTTTCTGCATATGTTTTGGGAATGTCCTGTCGTCATCAGTCTATGGACACATGTAAACCTGGTTCTATCATCCTTACTGCATATTGATTGGTCTGTTAATCCAAGTCTGTGTCTTCTTAATGATGATTCTGGTCTCTGTATAAGTTCAATGCAAAAGAGAATGTTGTTTGCTGGTTTTACAGCTGCAAAGAAGACAATAATACAAAACTGGTTTACACCGCACATGTGTGGAAAAACATATTGGATCCGTAGCCTCCTGCAAATAGTGACTTGTGAATGTACAACAGCACGAATCAATGGGGCCAAGCCTTCTACCATTGATGCTTGGCAGTGCTTTCTCTTTGATATACGTGACTGTATAAAGGAGTGACTTTTATGTTTTTCTTGTCCTTCCCTCTTTCCCTCCCTTTGATTGGACTTTGAGATATTGAGTATGTGTCTGTTGTTGTTGGTTTTTTGTTTTTTGTTTTTTTATTATTTTGTATTTTTTATTTATTTGTTTATTTTTTGGATGTTATGTATGAAAAATAAAAAATGTTGATAACAAAAAAATTAAATCAATACAACTTAAAAAAAAAAAAAAAAAAAAAAAAGAAAGAAAGAAAGGGAGAGATGGAGGCAGAAAAAAGGAAAGAAGGACAAGTATTCATGAGTTCAATGAGCGAGACCAAAGACATACAGTAGGTGCAAATTATGGAGAGAGCAACAGAAGAAATCTAGGCTTAAGAGAAAGGTTGCAGTTCAAGGTCAGAAAGGGCTACCATCACAGTATCACTTCATATTACAGCTTGGTAATAACAGAGTGATACCATGGTAATATCTACATTATTACCGAGGAAATGACATGCAGTTTCTACGATTACCATGTAATTTCCTAATAATGTAGATATTACTATAGTTTTACTCTGTTGTTACTGAGCCGTAATATGATGTGGCACCACAGTTACTCTTCAGTTAAATGTGTAGTGATTTATATTTGCTGTATCATAGTAAAGTGTACTTTATATATTATGAAGTTATATTTCCATAGAACTACACAGTAATTGAATAGAGTAGTGTAACCTTTTAATGACTGTTAAATGGTTGTGTGACCGTAACTTTAGCAGTCTAATATTACATTAACATTAAGATTATAATAATAATTTAAAATAGGAATGCTTATCAAAACTTAAGAACACAAAACGTAACTTTTTCTGCATCAAAGAAAGCTATAAAGTCAGTCCTGTCACAGGAAATGATGATATAAAAATGTACTTTTTGAGGAAATATTGATGAGTGGATCTCTTTAACTGTGTAGATGAAGGTGGGGGTAAATATACACGGCTATGTTTTTGTAAAAATCTCCTGTGTAAAGGTAGTTTTTTTTACAACTATACGAGCGCCTGGCGGGTATTCTGTGATTCTTGTGTACTACAGTTGACAGAAAAGTTGCTTATATTTCTTATAGGAATTACAAAACCATGTTAAATACAATCAGGGACATGTGACCAATAAGAAAATGCTATTTGTATCAAAGAAATTGGTTAGGTAACCATTCTAACATATACAAATTTGTCTGTGATGGGGCCTGACATTTTATATTCAATCATAAAAACATGCTGAGATGGCACGATATGCGTTTCTCATAGTTGTGGAAATGTCCGTTTCTGACATACACTGTGTGCGGAATTATTAGGCAAGTTTTCTTTTACAGATAAAATGAGCCAAAAAAAGAGATTGAACTCAGAGTAAAAGTAAAAATAATAATAATAATTAAATGCCCATGAGAAGGATGCAATACTAATTCAATAATAGAATTAGCAAAGTTAAGGCATGACCATTGGGCAGTGAAATGCTCATTGGGTCAGCAGGGTCAGAAAAAACAGGTGGAGAAGAAAAGACACGTTAACTGCACAATAATTAAGGTGAAAAATTTGCTGTGAAACCATCAGGAATCATTTAGTCTCCAGCGCCACCATTTTCCAGAACTGCAAGCTTCCTGGAGTCTCCAGAAGTGCAATGTGTGAGGTTCTCAGAGACCTTGCTTGGGTAAAAAATGCTAAAAAATAACCCTCACTTAATAAGAATAACATGCTGAAGTGTTGTGAAATACATGAAGACTGGTTTTGTATAGGCTTTATGGACGGATAAGCTGAGAGTGACTCTTGAAGGAGCAGCATCACATCCTCTTGTACCACTGTTTGAAGAATTTATCTTCCAGAATCTGGCAGTAAGTTTTAGGAGCTCATTTTAGTCAATCTCTGCAAGACAGACTTTTTAGGATAGGAGATGGAATAAAAATGAGCTCCTAAAACTTACTGCCAGATTCTGGAAGATAAAGTCTTCAAACAGTGGTACAAGAGGATGTGATGCTGCTCCTTCAAGAGTCACTCTCAGCTTATCCGTCCATAAAGCCTATACAAAATGGTTAGGCTGTTGTTATATAACAGTTAGTGCCGATCCTCGAATCTGACTGGACAAGAGACTTTTTCTGTTGTGTGTTCTAGACGGGCTGTCAGTCAGTGCAGCTTCATTGTGGCGGCAAGGGACTGTCTTTGAGTCTTTAAACCGTTCATTCAACCACACGTTCAGAAATGCTGATTCATTCAAAGAGAGATGTCATGAAACACGCTGTTGAAATCATTTGAACTTTTAAAGCCTCAGCTGACCAGTCGATGCTCAGACAGAGATTTGGCTTTCCTTGGACATGACAACCTGTTTTCACAAATACACATGATGCAGCTGAAGGACAGATGCACGCGCTAAGGCGATCTCTCATTCGCTGTCTGTTTAGGCTTGTTAAGTGCCTCTGTACAAATCAGCATGGTACACATTGTTATCATTACTAACTTATTTAATATTCAGTACAAAGTGTAAAACGAGAAGGGCATAACCTCACAAGAAAAAAAAAAGAAAACACGCAAATATCGCAGTTGTTGCATTCCTCTGCGGTTATAATATTATATTTGGGTATTTTGACTCAGACCCCACAAAATTTCTTTGACACAACACCAGTCTCTCTCTTGAAGTCAAGTCAAGTTAAGTCACCTTTATTTATATAGCGCTTTTAACAATACAGATTGTGTCAAAGCAGCTCTACAGTATCAAATGGGAAAATAGTGTGTCAATAATGCAAAAAAACAAAACAAAACAAAAACCACGGAAGTGACTAAAACTGCAGTTCATCGACTGGCTGCTAGAGTCAATCCATGTTATAATGACCAACTTTACAGCAGAAAACAAATGTTCACTGCCCTGTGCAAAAAGTGGTTTTGGTCTAAATAGGTACATTTTCCATTCATGACAACTGTGAGGAGGGTGATTTTTATTTTAATTTTAATTTTTTATAACTAATCCATTTAAATTATATTAAGCCTTAAAGTTTTGCATAATTAAGGGTGTGGCCATTTGAGTGATGGGTGTATTTCTGCTGCTGTCTCTACCAGCTGTTTGTCTGCTGTCTGTTAGCCGTCACATCACCTCAGCTAATTCCAGCTGCTGAACTTGGCATCTCTGCCGTGTTTGTGATTTTATTTATTTATTTATTTTTTAAGGGTTATTTCATACAATTATCAAATAAAATGGCTTGCTGTGCGGTTAATTTACCTACCGTAAGCCCCGCCCCCTTAGTTACTGTTGCTCACTCAGACAAACATGATGTTTTTGATCAATTTTGGACACAGAAGGACCACCCCTCGTCGAGGAGCATTCAAGTAGGACTTAAATATGCCATGGAGGGATATAGAAATTATTTTAAAATAAATACGGTGGATATGATTAAGCATGGACACACTAACTTTATCATTAGCTAGTTTTAACCAGAGATATTAACAGACATTAACGTTCTGCTTGAGCAGATGAAAATGAATGTCAGTGTCATTTAATGAAAGTATGGCAACCAGAAAGTGAATGTTGAATAATAAAATAAATTCCAAATTCCATTGCCTGTCCTCTCAGGATACCTGGAATCAGTGTTACAAGAACCCCAGGCAGCCCCAGGGGAGGGGCTTACCGACTGGTCAAGTGTAGTAAGAGACCTTCCAAGATGTCTGCATTTTTTTCCGGTGAGTAAAATTCTAATAATTGTATTAATTTATTACATTTATTTAAAATAATGTATTTATTATTTATAATTTTATTTAAAACTTTACTATACTCCAGAATCCGACAGACTGTTAGCTGTAGGCCGAAACCACAGACTGTATAAAACAGTCTGAAACATTCTCTAATATCTGCATTTCATATATTGCGTAACATTTACCAATACAGATTATTCAGGGTTCCAGACCCATTCTTCCCACTGGTCACTCTTTTGTGACTAACTGTCTCAGTCGCACGAGCACACGATTTGGTTGCAATATATATATATATATATATATATATATATATATATATATATATATATATATATACAGGTGCTGGTCATATAATTAGAATATCATCAAAAAGTTGATTTAAGTTGATTTTGAATTCCATTCAAAAAGTGAAACTTGTATATTATATTCATTCATTACACACAGACTGATATATTTCAAATGTTTATTTATTTTAATTTTGATGATTAGAGCTTACAGCTCATGAAAGTCAAAAATCAGTATCTCAAATATTAGAATATTTACATTTGAGTTTGAATAAATGACCATCCCTACAGTATAAATTCTGGGTATCTCTTGTTCTTTGAAACCACAATAATGGGGAAGACTGCTGACTTGGCAATGATCCAGAAGACGAACATTGACACCCTCCACAAAGAGGGTAAGTCACAGAGAGTCATTACTGAAAGGTGTGCTGTTTACAGAGTGCTGTATCAAAGCATATTAAATGCAAAGTTGACTGGAAGGAAGAATTTGGGTAGGAAAAGGTGCACAAGCAACAGGGATGACCGCAAGCTTGAGAATACAGTCAAGCAAAGCCGATTCAAACACTTGGGAGAGCTTCACAAGGAGTGGACTGAAGCTGGAGTCAGTGCATCAAGAGTCACCACGCTCAGACGTCTTCAGGAAAAGGGCTACCAAGCCACTTCTGAACCAGAGACAACGTCAGAAGCATCTTAACTGGGCTGTGGAGAAAAAGAACTGGACTGTTGCTTAGTGGTCCAAAGTCCTCTTTTCAGATGAAAGATTTTACATTTCATTTGGAAATCAAGGTCCCAGAGTCTGAAGGAAGAGTGGAGAGGCACAGAATCCATGTTGCTTGAAGTCCAGTGTGAAGTTTCCACAGTCTGTGATGGTTTGGGGTGCCATGTCATCTGCTGGTGTTGGTCCACTGTGTTTTCTGAAGTCCACAGTCAAAGCAGCCATCTACCAGGAGATTTTAGAGCACTTCATGCTTCCTGCTGTTGACAAGCTTTATGGAGATGCTGATTTCATTTTCCAGCAGGACTTGGCACCTACACACAGTGCCAAAGGTACCAAAAGCTGGTTCAATGACCATAGTGTTGCTGTGCTTGATTGGCCAGCAAACTCGCCTGACCTGAACCCCATAGAGAATCTATGGGGTATTGTCAAGAGGAAGATGAGAGACACCAGACCCAACAATGCAGATGAGCTGAAGGCCACTATCAGAGCAACCTGGGCTCTCATAACACCTGAGCAGTGCCACAGACTGATCGACTCCATGCCACGCCGCATTGCTGCAGTAATTCAGGCAAAAGGAGCCCCGACTAAGTATTGAGTGCTGTACATGCTCATACTTTTCATTTTCATACTTTTCAGTTGGCCAAGATTTATAAAAATCCTTTCTTTGTATTGGTCTTAAGTAATATTCTAACATTTTGAGATACTGATTTTTGACTTTCATGAGCTGTAAGCTCTAATCATCAAAATTAAAAGAAATAAACATTTGAAATATAGTCTGTGTGTAATGAATGAATATAATATACAAGTTTCACTTTTTGAATGGAATTAGTGAAATAAATCAACTTTTTGATGATATTCTAATTATATGACCAGCACCTGTATATATATATATATATACAGTGGGGCAAAAAAGTATTTAGTCAGCCACCAATTGTGCAAGTTCTCCCACTTAAAAAGATGAGAGAGGCCTGTAATTTTCATCATAGGTATACCTCAACTATGAGAGACAAAATGAGAAAAAAAATCCAGAAAATTACATTGTAGGATTTTTAAAGAATTTATTTGCAAATTATGGTAGAAAATAAGTATTTGGTCAATAACAAAATTTCATCTCAATACTTTGTTATATACCCTTTGTTGGCAATGACAGAGGACAAACGTTTTCTGTAAGTCTTCACAAGGTTTTCACACACTGTTGCTGGTATTTTGGCCCATTCCTCCATGCAGATCTCCTCTAGAGCAGTAATGTTTTGGGGCTGTCGCTGGGCAACACGGACTCCAAAGATTTTTGATGGGGTTGAGATCTGGAGACTGGCTCGGCCACTCCAGGACCTTGAAATGCTTCTTACGAAGCCACTCTTTCGTTGCCCGGGCGGTGTGTTTGGGATCATTGTCATGCTGAAAGACCCAGCCACGTTTCATCTTCAATGCCCTTGCTGATGGAAGGAGGTTTTCACTCAAAATCTCACGATACATGGCCCCATTCATTCTTTCGTTTACACGGATCAGTCGTCTTGGTCCCTTTGCAGAAAAACAGCCTCAAAGCATGATGTTTCCACCCCCATGCTTCACAGTAGGTATGGTGTTCTTTGGATGCAACTCAGCATTCTTTCTCCTCCAAACACGACAAGTTGAGTTTTTACCAAAAAGTTCTATTTTGGTTTCATCTGACCATATGACATTCTCCCAATCCTCTTCTGGATCATCCAAATGCTCTCTAGCAAACTTCAGACGGGCCGGACATGTACTGGCTTAAGCAAGGGGACACATCTGGCACTGCAGGATTTGAGTCCCTGGCGGTGCAGTGTGTTACTGATTGTAGCCTTTGTTACTTTGGTCCCAGCTCTCTGCAGGTCATTCACTAGGTCCCCCCGTGTGGTTCTGGGATTTTTGCTCCCAGTTCTTGTGATCATTTTGACCCCACGAGGTGAGATCTTGCGTGGAGCCCCAGATCGAGGGAGATTATCAGTGGTCTTGTATGTCTTCCATTTTCTAATAATTGCTCCCACAGTTGATTTCTTCACACCAAGCTGCTTACCTATTGCAGATTCAGTCTTCCCAGCCTGGTGCAGGTCTACAATTGTGTTTCTGGTATCCTTTGACAGCTCTTTGGTCTTGGCCATGGTGGAGTTTGGAGTTGGACTGTTTGAGGTTGTGGACAGGTGTCTTTTATACTGATAACGAGTTCAAACAGATGCCATTAATACAGGTAACGAGTGGAGGACAGAGGAGCCTCTTAAAGAAGAAGTTACAGGTCTGTGAGAGCCAAAAATCTTGCTTGTTTGTAGGTGACCAAATACTTATTTTACCAAGGAATTTACCAATTAATTCTTTAAAAATCCTACAATGTGATTTTCTGGATTTTGTTTTCTCATTTTTTCTCTCATAGTTGAGGTATACCTATGATGAAAATTACAGGCCTCTCTCATCTTTTTAAGTGGGAGAACTTGCACAATTGGTGGCTGACTAAATACTTTTTTGCCCCACTGTATATATATTGCAACCAAATCGTGTGCTCGTGCAACTGAGACAGTTAGTCACAAAAGAGTGACCAGTGGGAAGAATGGGTCTGGAGCCCTGAATAATCTGTATTGGTAAATGTTACGCAATATATGAAATGCAGATTTTTTTTTTTTTTTCGCTACAATAAGATTACTCAGTGCATGCTGAAGGACTTTTATCATAGTTTACAGTTATATGGAAACTGTGATTCCTCAGTGTTTGCTAAACGTTCTGTAATTTATTAGTCTGTAAGCTATATAATACAGCATGTGGTGTATGCCACGCCTCGTCTTATTTGGTTTTTGTTAATAAGCTTGTTTGTCATTGTATCTTACTGTTGTATTGTTGTTGTGCTTTTAATTAAGAATAGCAATGAATCCATCTTTTGTTTTAGTCTTAAAAAGTGAAAGGTGTGTAGTGAACAAAACAGACAATTAACCTTTCTTGTAAAACGTGACAATATCGCGAATTCGCAAAGTGAAAAGCACCTGAAGCCTGAATTTATTTATTTATATAAGTGCTGTGGTTACAGTAGATTTGGCAAGTGATTTTTTATCAGTATTATTATTATTTTTTATTTTTTTGTAATGTAGACCTCCTCTAAAGTATTCATACAAAAAAAAAAATATTTCACCCGCATAGATTAACAGCCCGCACATGAGATCTTCCTGACAACGAGTCTAGCGAGCAGCTGATTATTACTTGTAACAGACAGTAAATCAGCGTCTCTTCCATAGTGTCTACTGCAGGATGCATATAAAAGTATAAAATGTGTTTTGGTTTGACAACATCGTTCATATGTGAACTATCACAATTAAAGCACAAAGACATAACAACATTACACTCTGAGACCATTCACAAGTGTGACAAAAGAGAAGAAAAGCTTTCCGGAAGAAGTTCATCAGGCGAGTTGGAGACTAGTCGAGTCATCCAGTTTAGCGGCGAGTATAATGTCTAATGTCCTCATATATCTTAAGTTATAATTTTAGAGAGATGTAAAATGACTTGACGGATCTCTTATTCAACCCGCTGAGATGAGAAGAAAATGAGAGGAAACGCCGCTTCAGTGCTGAGTCTGCGCGCGAGGAGCTTATGATAGAAAGACAAAACAACTGGTTTAATGCTGTTTTTACTACACTTTTACTATAATAAAAACAAATTATAATTATATTATGAAATCTTAAAAACTAATCTAATAAAACATCAACATCTCAATCCAACATCCTTTCTGTGTGCAAACGGGGCGCTGCTCAGCGGCTGACCCAGAGCTCCACGCAAATTGTTGTTTGTTTATAGTTTTTTCTCGCTACGTGTTATTGTTTTGTGATTGTGTGGTTGAGCTTCCTGCACTGTGGATTATGGAGATAACTAGGACATTGCTAATTCTGAACGCATTATTTTAATTTTTTTCCATCAGCAACGCCTGGTCTGGGCCTAGGCAAGATGTGACCTATTCCAGAGAGTACCTGATGTCTCTACGAAGACATGCAGGACATGTGGATCTTGAATTATTAACGCACGACTGCCCCGAAATCGCACGGAAACCTAACTTTAAAGCGAAGAAGTTGAAGAAAAGGGGTGCAAGAGGGGGTATTCGGGCCAGGCTTCGGAAACGAGGTGCGCGATTCCCTCTTCCCATGATAACGCTGTCAAATGTGCGGTCGCTTAATAATAAAATGGATGAACTGATGGCCAGGGTAAAAGTCGAGAATGACTTTAAAATGAGTGACCTAATCTGTCTAGCGGAGACATGGCTTAAAGACGAGACTGAAGTTGCGCTGCCTGGGTACATCACAATAAGAGCTGACCGGGACAAACATCAATCAAACAAATCGATCGGTGGAGGTATGTGTATTTTTGTGGACAGTAAATGGGCAACACAATTGCGCATTCATGAGAAAGAGTGCACCCCCGACTATGAGTTGCTTTCTGTATCGTTTAGACCGTTCTATCTTCCAAGGGAATTCGGACAGATTACCGTCATACTGGTTTATATACCGGGACCCAAATACGAGGAAGCCGCTGGTAGGATAAGTGAGAGTTTTAACAAAGCACTCTCGCGCTCTGTGGACCAGCCCATCTTCATACTTGGGGATTTTAATAACTGTGAACTTTCCAGTCATTTACCAATGCTACAACAATAAATAGACTGTCCCACACGGCTTTCGCGGACTCTGGATCAGTGTTATGGTAACATACCGAATGCTTATAAGGCAGTGCCTCGCCCACCACTGGGTAAGTCAGACCATAACGTTATTCATCTGCTGCCCATATACAAAGCTAAACTCAAACAAGAAAAGCCTACTGTAAGTGACGCTGTGGTCTTGAGGTCTGTAAAGAGAGACTGCTTTGATGATACGAACTGGGACATTTTCTTTGATAACTGTGTAAGCACAAATGAGTTAACAGAAACAATAACATCTTACATTATTTTCTGTGAGAATAATGTTGTATCAACAAAAACTGTTAAAATATACCCTAATAATAAGGTTTGGGTTTCACATGAAATGAAGAAATGTCTAAGTGAGAAAAGGGCTGCTTTTGCTCAAGGTAATATGGTGCTCTTTAAAGATAAAAGACGAGAACTCAGAGCAATTATTAGACAGTCCAGGAAGCAATATAGAGATAAAATGGAGAAACAGTTTGTCACTGGGGATGCTCGTAAAGAATGGAGCAGTCTAAACAATATGATGGGTAGAGAAACTCAGAAGCGACATAGGCTACTCACAGATATTGGTTCATTTGCAAACGAATTAAATCAGTTTTACAGTAGGTTTGACAAAACTACACATGCAGTTAGGGCTGACCAAGTGTACAGCCATGTCTGGAATACCATCACTCTTACAGAGGAGGAGATAGCTGGTTGTCTTGCTAGGGTAAACCCTCATAAAGCACCTGGCCCAGATGGTCTTAGAGGGAGGGCCATAGCAGGGTGCGTTTACCAACTTAAAGGTGTTTTTACTTGACTATTTCAGATCTTGCTTGACACACACACTGTCCCACTTTCTTGGAAGAGAACCACAATCATCCCTGTGCCTAAAAACTGCAACCCTGTATCACCTAATGATTTTAGACCTATTGCCCTCACCAGCATTCTATGTAAATGCATGGAAAGGGTTGTGTTAGGGCATTTGCTAAATACCCATTTGTCTGACCAACTGCAGTTTGCTTATAAGGCACAAAGAGGCACTGAGGATGCTACGTTAACTCCGCTGCATGTGATTAGTAAGCATATTCAGCATCCTGGCGCTTTTGCTAGAATTTTATTTATTGATTTTAGTTCAGCTTTTAATACTGTCAGGATTGACTTTTTATTAGATCGGCTATTAAAACTGGATGCCAATGGGCACCTTGTGTTATGGATTAAGGACTTCTTAACTGACCGTCCTCAAAGAGTCGCTGTACAGGGTAACATGTCTGACGAGGTTATTCTGAACACTGGAGTCCCCCAAGGTTGTGTGTTATCACCTGCATTGTTTTCTGTGTACATAAATGAAATGCAGATTTGTGAAAGTAATTTTGAATTCAATTTTGACGATGACATGGCTATGGTTGGTCTTATGGTCGGAGGAAGGGGAGAGTTAGAAAGGGCCTACTTTGAGCATATAGACCGCCTGGTGGCATGGTGTGAGGAGAGTGCTCTGTCACTAAATGCTTCTAAAACCAAGGAACTTGTTGTCAGTACTAGGAAAGGGCAACCTACATGTCCGCCAATCATAATTGGGGGCCGACATGTTGAGATTGTAAATAGTTTTAAATATCTAGGGATTATCCTAGATTGTAGCTTAAATTTTATTGAGCACACAGACTATATTTATAAGAAGGCAAGCCAAAGATTGTTTCTTTTGAGGAAACTAAATAGTTTTAATGTGAGTAAGGGAATCCTGAGGATGGTTTACACCAGTTTGCTGGAAAGCATTATTTCTTATAACATCACCTGCTGGTATAGGAATCTGGGGGCTAGAAGTAAAAGTAAGATCACAAAGATTATTAATATAGCCAGTAAGATTATATTAGACCCCCAGAGGCAGCTGGTGGAACTATATACAAACCAGACCAGGAGGAAAGCCTCACAAATAGCTCAGGACTGCACCCATCCTCTCCAACATGAATTTGAAAAACTTCCTTCAGGCAGATGATACAGGGTACCCATAGCAACAAGAAATATTTTCAAGAAACCTTTTATACCATCTGCTGTTACTTTATTAAATAAATGATATATAATCAGGTTTATGTATATTATGTAATTAATTGCTGTTGTTTGTTTGTTAATATTATTGAGTTATTTATTATTATCTATTTGAGGTTTTAGTGTTATTGGCCTAATTTCTATATACTTATCTTGTGTTTCATGTGTCTGTGATTCTTGGGGCAGGACTTTCTTGTATGTTCTGTGTGTCTGTTGCATTGGACTGTGAAGTCAAGTGTGTTTGCGGTATATGTTTTTGTGGGGCCGAAGATGAATTTCCACATGTCTGGACAACAAAGATTTCTAAATAGGAACCAGTGACAACCCTGTGTATAGATGTATTTAATTCTGCTATGGCTCAGCAATTTGTTATAAGCAGATCTGTAGAAATTAGTCATGTCATTGTCCAGCTCAGTTCAGTTCTCAATAGCATCAGTACATCATTTATAACTAGATAGTAAAGTTTGGATACAAACTTTAAGTTGGCTTGAAAAAGCCTAGACAGAAAGTTAGTAAAAGTTGTAAAAGCTTGAAGTTTGAAGGTTTTCAGTTTGAAGTAGTTTGAAATACGTAAAATAGTTTTAAAGATTAAAGTTTGAATGTTTTATAGGCAATACAGTCTATCAGAAGAACAGACACAGAAAAACAGATCGCTGGGGTGGTTGCTAGGGTGTTTCTAGGTTACCTGGGGTAGTTGCTAGGGTGTTGCTATGCGGTTGCTAGGGTCCTTGGGGTGGTTGCTAAGGAGTTGCTATGCAGTTGATAGAGTACTTAAGGTGGATGCTAGGGTGTTGCTATGTGGTTGCTAAGGAACCTGGGGTGGTTGCTAGGGTGCTGCTATGCGTTTGTTAAGACACCCGGGAACAAAATTGAACTGAATATACTGTGTATTAGTTTGTTTGTTTGTTTCTAGGAGAGCGTCAACCCCTAATTGACATGAGGGGAAAAAATTATTGAAAAGTGTTCAGCGTACAGTGTACCCCTCTTTGCAACAGAGGAAGCATTAAGATAGTCTTTAAATGAGATCCGTAACTCCAGCTACTTGTAGGCCTACAGTCCTGTATATTTCACACTAAATTGTGATGCAGCCTGAATCATAATCGCACCATGTTCATTTGTTGGCCAGAGGAGAACTGATCCCTAAACTATACTTTCTCCCAATGTTTTTTTTCTCCATTCTGTCATCTGATGGAGTTTGGGTTCCTTGCAACTGTCGACTTTTGGCGTGCTTATTTGGGGACACATAATATTCAGCAATATTGTTGATCTGACTCCACTGACACTATTGGATGAGGACTGAATTGAGATAGATGATGACACCACTGTTTTCTGCACAACTGGATTGGAATTATTACTGTATATTTGATGATTTTTATACAGTCATTGAGTCAACACTGATTTCAACTGAACAATGACACTTTTTACTGTTTAGAGCTACTTCACAGCAGAAGTGAATTCTGTTTGCATCATTATTTTTCTTTACTTTACAGTGTATATACACAAAAATAGAATAAATCAGGGTTTTTTTTTTTTTTTCACAGCATTGTACAACAGCATTTGTGTTCAGTAGTGTGACATTAATGTGTGGAAATGGGCATTTTTTAGTGTGTGATTGCTCTTTTCAGGAAAATGCACTAGTAACAACTAAAAAAAGAAGCCCAAAAATATAATTCAACAGAGGATGATGACTCTGGTGAAGCATGCACTCAAGTAATGGTAAGCAGTAGTCTACTTTATTTGATCTTTTATTAACTATTATCTTCATAGTTTTGAATACATAACTGCTATTGTATTTCAGGAACTAAGACCTGTGGGAGTGCTGGAGAAATCAAGTGTACCAAATCCTCAGTCATGGAGAGAGTTAAATGAAATCAAAGAGCTAAAGGAAGATTTACAATACTAGTGCCAATTCAGTATGAACACAGAGAGAGAGCTGAGGCAGTGGAAAGGTAATGAAATCTAGTTATAACAGCAATTATTCTCAATGCTTAAAGGGATAGTTCACCCAAAAATGAAAATGTGATGTTTATCTGCTTATCCCCAGGGCATCCAAGATGTAGGTAACTTTGTTTCTTCAGTAGAACACAATCAAAGATTTTTAACTCAAAGATATATACGTAGGTCCTTACGTATCACAGCCCATAGAAACAGTCGCTAATGAGGCATGTATGCATATACAGTGGTGTGAAAAATTGTTGCGCCCCCTTCCTGATTTTTTATTTTCTTTGCATGTTTGTCACACTTTAATTTTCAGATCATCAAACAAATTTAAATATTAATCAAAGATAACACAAGTAAACACAACATGCAGGGAAAATAAAATCCAAACCCACATGGCCCTGTGTGAAAAAGTGCTTGCCTCAGTTAAGGTCAGTGTTCATGACTCCACCATAAGAAAGAGACTCGTCTCAATTTTGCCAGAAAACATCTTGATGATCCCCAAGACTTTTGGGAAAATACTCTGTGGACTGACGAGACAAAAGTTGAACTTTTTGGAAGGTGTGTGTCCCATTACATCTGGCGTAAAAGTAACACAGCATTTCAGAAAAGGAACATCATACCAACAGTAAAATATGGTGGTGGTAATGTGATGGTCTGGGGCTGCTTTGCTGCTTCAGGACCTGGAAGACTTGCTGTGATAAATGGAACCATGAATTCTACTGTCTACCAAAAAATCCTGAAGGAAAATGTCTGGCCATCTGTTCATGACCTCAAGCTGAAGCGAATTTGGGTTCTGCAGCAGGACAATGATCCAAAACACACCAGCAAGTCCACCTCTGAATGGCTGAAGAAAAACAAAATGAAGACTTTGGAGTGGCCTAGTCAAAGTCCTGACCTGAATCCTATTGAGATGCTGTGGCATGACCTTAAAAAGGCGGTTCATGCTCGAAAACCCTCTAATGTGGCTGAATCACAACAATTCTGCAAAGATGAGTGGGCCAAAATTCCTCCACAGCGCTGTAACAGACTCATTGCTGCAAAGGGTGGTCCAACCAGTTATTAGGTTTAGGGGGCAAGCACTTTTTCACACAGGGCCATGTGGGTTTGGATTTTGTTTTCCCTTCATAATAAAAAACTTCATTTAAAAACTGCATGTTGTGTTTACTTGTGTTATATTTGATTCATATTTAAATTTGTTTGACGATCTGAAACATTAAAGGTGCCATAGGTGATTGTCTTCAGAAACATTTTTTGTTATTCTGGTTGAAAGTCTCCTCACATCCTGATAGCAATTATTAAGTTAAGTGGTCTAAATGTATTTATCTGTATTTATATATTCTGTGGAAGGTGTAGGACCAAGAAATGTTTATCTTTCCTACCTGCCTGTCAACGCATGTATTTGCATACCTCTGCGCACCCTGTTAGCGCAGACAGGATACGTCATCAGCGCGTTCACGCACACTATTGCAGACAGAGCCAGAATGGCAGACGAACATCAACAACCTGATCTTCCTTCCTGGTATTGTAGTACTGTGCTGTAAAGTTTTCTCACCAGTGAATGACACATGATGTAGCCCAGCGCTGTTCCCAGTTACAGTCCTCGCGCCCCCCGCTCTGCATATTCTGCATGTCTCGCTTAGTTAACACACTCGGTTCAGATGACCAGCTCGTTAGAAGAGAGCTCCGTGCATGAACTGTGTCCCGATTGACATTCCGTTTATTTCACTTCAGAACATTCACTCACGGATTTGCGCTGCTCCTCACACACAGACGAAAGAGAAGTGTGAAGTGGGACATAATATACCTCTCTAAATAAATACAATTTAAATTCAGGTCTGGCACACTTTAATGCCCTTTGTATGGAACATAAACGCTCGCTTTGAACTGGAATCATGGCGGAATATCTGGTGATGTCCACTTCGCAGGGCACTTATGACTTACGGTCGAACAGAACAACCGTCGGACGTGATAAGATATACATATGAAATGTGCAGAGCGGGGAGGGCGCGAAGACTGTAATTGGAAACCGTTGATGTAGCCTATTGTAGTAATTTATGTTGTCTCTGGCTGCTCTTTGAGCGTATGTGCGTTCAGGGGGCGTGGCTTTGGACAGTGATTGCAGGGAGGGTGGGACATTCGCTTTCAGTGCTATCAGGCTAAAGTTAGCATTTTCCGAGATCTCCTACTGCACCTTTAAAGTGTGAAACATGCAAAAAAATAAAAAATCAGGAAGGGGGCAAGCAATTTTTCAATGTGCCAGGACAGGTTGACATTGAGGCTTATCAGAGGTAAAAAATGATATAAATACTGTTCAGTTTCTCGGACAAACCGATCTGAGCCACAAGGTTTAATTTGGATTTGTCTGTGCATGTTTTTTTTTTTCTCTCAAAGATTGTGTGCCCATTGACTGGCATTATACGACTGACAGACTACAACAGTTTGAGTTAAAAACCTTCATTTGTGTTCTACTGAAGAAACAAAGTCACCTACATCTTGGATGCCCTGGGGGTAAGCAGATAAACATCACATTTTCATTTTTGGGTGAACATCAGCTCTCAACCGTTTTTTTTTTTTGTTGTGTTTTTTTTCTGGACTTTGATTCTCTCTGACTGGAAGGTGTGCATTAAAACAATGAATGCATAGATAATTAAAATCAGTTCAATCACCATTGTAAATTAAATTGCGGCTTTTACTGTAGCACACACACACAGTCAGAACGCTAGAACTAATGACCTGTAACCAATCAAACTAATGAAAAGTAACTTAGGTTTACCCTACCAGTCAAATTGTATTCCACAAGCATTAAAGGGTTAGTTCACCCAAAAATGAAAATTCTGTCATTAATTACTCACCCTCATGTCGTTCCAAACCCGTAAGACCTTTGTTCATCTTCAAAACACAAATTAAGATATTTTTGACTAAATCAGAGAGCTTTCTGACCCTCTCTATAGGCAGCAACGCCACTTACACATTTAAGTTCCAGAACAATAGGAAAGACATTGTGAAAGTAATCCGTGTGACTCCAGTGGTTTTATCTCAGTTCTGTCTTCTGCCGCATGAACACAACACTCATGCGTTGTGATGCTCTTGTGAATGCACATTACAGATCAATGTTTTTGTAAATAAGTGGTAAATTAGTTTACCATGTTTATGGAGTCACATGAATTACTTTAACGATGTCTTTACCATTCTGGAACTTGATTGTGTAAGTTGCGTTGGTGTCTGTGCAGGGTCAGAAAGCTCTCTGATTTCTTTAAAAATATCTTTGTTTGTGTTCCAAAGAGGGATGAAGGTCTTACGGGTGTGAAACTACACAAGGGTGACTAATTAATGACAGAATTTTCATTTGTGGGTTAGCTATCTCTTTAAAGGCAGCTTTAACTTAACTTTTGAACTTTTTAACAGGTGTGTATTACACAATTTTAATCGACTTCAATGGAGGCAACCCGTTTCATGTCGGGTGGTTCTTTGCCTCCACCTCATGCATTAAAATCATGTAATGCACACCTAGCCATGGATTAGCCCCTATGTGTGTAGAGGGTTATAGGTTACCCACAGTATTAAATGAAGGGTGCACAATAACTGTGGAACACATATATTCTATATACTGTATTCTAATAGTATATTTACATTACTTATACTTGTATATTTGTAAATTACTGTATATATATATATATTTTCCAATTATTATTATTATTATAATTTTTAATTTTTTAAATTTAATTTAAGGTTAGAATTTTGAATGAAAAACCAAAATGATAAAGAGGGCAAATAATTGTGGAGGACTCTGTACAGTATTTAAACATGATTGTGTCTACAGTATGTCAGTAGTTCAAGAGAGATCACTAAGGGGATTCTCCACCCCAAATACTCATCCTGATAATGTCATTTATGTTTGCAAACAGAAAGTATTAATAAACGTAGCTGCAAGCAGGAATTTTTGAGAGCAAGTCAGAAACAAACAGTGTTGGGAAGGTTACTTTGGAAATGTAATAGGTTACAGATTACAAGTTACCCTACTTAAAATGTAATAAGTAGTGTAACTTTTCAATTACTTTATTAAAGTAATGTAACCGATTACATTTGATTACTTTTTGATTACTTTTCTAAATTTCTAATGTTTTCAACTGTTAATCATTTTCAAACATGTTGACCATGCAGGGTCGAAATCTTAAGATTAAGATTATAATATTTTAATTTTAAAGGAAACATCGGATGAAAAATATCTTCATTTGCATATAAATGTGTCTTAGCAGTTTGTGGACACAACCACCCTACAATGATAGAAATTCACTCCTTTTTTAATCCCCCAAAAACCTAAACAGTCTCAATTATCAAGCCATTTTGATTTTGGAGTGAATAACCAGCGCTCTCTCCCACCTTCGATACCACGACTGAGGTGAGACCCTTGAGCAAGGCACCGAACACCCAACTGCTCCCCGGGCGCCACAGCAATATGGCTGCCCACTGCCCCGGGTGTGTGTGTTTTCGCGTACATATGATACTAAATTTGTTGGCTAAATGCATTTCATTAGACTGAATCACGCAGTGAAAGAACGCACTCTAAATGCGCACTCACTAGACTTCTCGTAATGTATGCGTGCGCTCTGTCGGGGTGTTTTGAATGTTTTTTGCAAAATATTCGATAATGTCAAATCGCACATCATTAAAACAACAATTACGGTATTATCGCAGACTATATATCGCACACCCCTACCGCTGAGCAGTGTTGGGCACGTTACTTTAAAAAAGTAATTAGTTATAGTTACTAGTTACTTCTCACAAATAGTAACTGAGTTACATCATTATAAAATTAACTAATTACCAGGGAAAGTAACTATTGCGTGACTTTTAAAAAAATGTTCAAATGCCAAATAACTTTGGATGTCCCCAATATTAAATGTTAAATTAATGAAATGGACACTAAAGAGAATAAATTATTATTATAAAACATTGTACATTAATCTACACTATGTATCTACTGACACTTAGTATCAGTCAGTCAAGCATTATAATATAATATTATGATAATTTAATATTATATGATGATAGAACTTTAGTAATTAGAATAACCAAGTATGAATGCATATTTGTCATCAATATAAAACGCACTAAGGATTAATGAGCTGCTGGGTTCATGAATATTAATCACGTTGTCTGCGTTCGCTAGAATTGATTTGCCGAAATCAAAACAGGGACGATAATAGGTGAGCGCCAGCCAATGAGATTGTCGTTTGCGCATTAGTTCCGCCCACTACCAGAGAACCCGGCAGTTCTTAAAAGCTGAAGAATTCCAAAGGAACTCCGTTATTTTGACAGGAAAATACAACAAAGAATATCGTTTACATGTAGCGCGTCAATTCTGCATGTTAGTAAAGACTCTCTTGCTCTGTATCTTTCTTTGCGTGCGTGTACGTGAGAGAAAGCAACGGCGAGTCGTGCGCCTTCACACTAGAGTTTATGGTATGTCAAATACAGCTAAACTGCATCCATTCAGATGAACTGAAAAATGTAATTCTAATAATATAATATAGTAACGCCACATGTTATTGTCAGTAACGGTAACGGCGTTGTAACGGGGGAAACAGTAATTCATTTGATTACTCATTATTGAAAAAAATAACGCCGTTTATTTATAACGCCGTTATTCCCATCACTGCCACTGAGGCATCTCAGATGAGATGATCTGTTATCTTGGCTTTTTACCCTTGTAGCACCAAAGCATAATTAATATAAGGTAATTATTTTACAACTTCTGTTATTGGAAAAATACCGAGGTCTGGACCTCGGGGACCTTAATGGTGGGTATGGCCCTGGACAAACCTTTTTTTTTTTTGTCCAACAGAAATGAATCAGTGACAGAAGATGATGTCTCGTCCATGCCTGCTTCTAGAGACACTGGAGGATCTAAGCAGTGACAAACTGAAGACGTTTAAATGGTACTTGAAGCATGATGGTCATGCTTCACCTGCTGATGTGGAGCAGGCAGATGCCATCACTGATACAGTGGATTTGGTGCTGGCTCGTTGTGGACGAGATGCTGTGAAGAACACACTGGACATCCTGAGGAAGATGAAAGAAAACAATCTGGCTCAAGAGTTAGAGGACAAACTTAAAGGTAACTACAGCTCCAAGCCGACAGTGACATTACACCAATTACAGGTCAAACAGTCAGCGTATCTGTCAATCCTCTACACTGCGAGTAAATCCCTTGCATATGCGACTAAATCTTCACTCTGGGCGACTAAATGTTGTCTACTATTAGCCACTGGCTAATACATTCTCAGATTTTACTCACCAGTGTGTGAGTTGGAGGCTAAGTATAAGTTTAGCACAGATATATTTTCACTCGCCGAACACTGTGACTGAGCGCTTCAGAGTTCTCCCTGCATCAAGCGATCTGTGATATTTTTCAGCTCATCTGAATGGATGCGCAGCGCATCTGTATTTGACGTACTGTAAGCTCTAGTGCAGAGGTTCCCAAACTCGTTCCTGGAGCCTCCACAACACTGCACATTTTGCATGTCTCCTTTATCAATCACACCTGATTCAACTCAGCAGCTCATTAGTATCAACTCCAAGACCTGAAATGGGTGTGTCAGACAAAGGAGACATGCAAAATGTGAAGTGTTGGGGAGGCTCCAGGAACGGGTTTGGGAACCCCTGCTCTAGTGTTACGGCACACGACTCGTCGTCTCTTTGTCTCACACACGCAGAGAGAGAGATATCCTTTGTTGTATTTTCCTGTCAAATTAACAGCGTTCCTTTAGTATCATTCAGCTTTTTAAGAACTGCTGGGTTCTCCAGTAGTGGGCGTAGCTAATGCGCAAAAGACAATCTCATTGGCTGGTGTTCACTTATTATCTTCCCTGTTTTGATTTCAGCGAATCAGTTCAAGCAAACGCATACAAACTGATTAATATTCACGAATCCAGCAGCTCATTAATCCTTAGTGCGGTTTATATTGTTCTTATTAGTAGAATTCGTATCATTATCTTATCAGTATTTTTGTTTTTCCCCAATTTTTTTTACAGAAACTCTGAATGACCAAAAAAGCACCACCAGTCCTAAGTTCAGTTAAAATGACTAATATGCATATGGTTATCAAGTTTTAATTCTAATTACTATAGTTTTATCATGACATAATACTTGATTATCCTATTATAATGCTTGACTGACTGATGTTAAGAGTGTACTTTCAGATATTTAAAAAAACTGTGCCATTTTATATATGGGTCAATAACGTGACGCTACATTTTTTGTGTCCATATGGTTTAAAGTAATTTAAAAGGGTTAATATTTCAAAATAAATGTGCAAATTAATTGCATACATTCTCTTTTTTGTGGACCAAGTCTAAAATGTCTGGTTTTAATTCATTTTGAGGGAATATTTGGGGGATGATGTCAATGTGGTGTAACTGTAAAAACTTTGTACGAAATAACTGATCTTGTTTAAAAAAGGTGAAATTCTCAATAAAACACCAGATCAGCTAGTTTGGCATAATCTTACATTAGTATTACTTAATAGTAAATAAAAGTAAATGGAGCATCATTGTTCTGAATATTATAATTAATTTCGGGAATTATGAGAGTCAAAATGTAACCACCATTTTGTTAATATTTTGCAAGAAGATCATGTGATAGGAAAGTATATCACAGAGAAGGACCTCTGGTGATACTAACTGCTGCATGCAAAGGTTAGTAACTCTTTAAAATGTGAGATCATTTGACATTTTTATGGTATGGTCAGGTATTCTTAGGTATACATGTCAAATGGTATGACCTCAGGAATACATTGATAATTCATCATTATTATAAAAATGAGTATTAACTTTAAAAATGGCATTTTTACTTTATTATTAAAGCTCTGTAAGTCTAGGATAAAATAATTATATTGCACAAAATGTGTGTTTTTGAAACGTTTAGCTTTAATGCATATTTCTGTTCCATTCACTTAAAATTTTAAAGGGATATTTCACCCAAGAATGAAAATTACCACCTGATTTACTCACCTTCAAGCCATCCAAGGTGCATATGACTTAATTCTTTCAGACAAATACATATAAAATGTCCTGGCTCTTCCAAGCATTATAATGGCAGTGAATGGGTGATATTCAATAGTCCAATAGAAGTCCATTTATAAAGGCCTCCTGAAGCGAATGCACTTTTGCAAGCAAAAAATCTGTTGCTTCTGCTTACTGTCGTAAGTGCGTTCATGAGAGTGGCGTTCAAGCGGACGGCGGATGACGTAGGACGTAGGCATAGCATAAGCTCCAGTGAGAATTGACGAACACGGAATCATAGAGGAGAGAGCGGAACAAAACACTGGTCACGAATTAAAAGTACAAAACGAGGATTTGTAAAGAAAAATGTTGAAGGATTTCGATATAAGCCAAAAGGAGATTGGTTTTCCTTCCTAGACGGTTCTCGTGAGACTAGCATATTCTCACCGGTGCTTATGTTACGTCCTACGTCATCCACTGGAATGCCACTATCTCGTGAATGCAAGTACGACAGATAGCAGAAGCTAGAGATTATGGTTTATAAAGTTTTAAATATGGATATTTTTCTTACAAAAGTGCATTGATTCGCTTCAGGAGGCCTTTATTAACCCCCTGTAGCCATCTGGAGCACTTTTTTATGATGGATTGATGCATTTTATTGGACTACTGAATATCACCCATTCACTTTAAATGTCACTCCAATTGTATTCATTTGAAAGAAGAAAGTCACATACACCTAGGATGTCTTAAAGGTGGGTGGGGTGGGGGGTATAATTGGGTAATTTTCATTACAACTTTAAAGGCGATTTTCTCAGTATTTTTTTTTTTTTTTTTTTGCACCCTCAAATTTTCAAATAGTTGTATCTTGGCTAAATATTGTCCTATCCTAACAAACCATACATAAATGGAAAGCTTATTTATTCAGCTTATTTATGATGAATAAATCTCAATTTAAAAAAAAATGACACTTATGGCTGGTTTTGTAGTCCTTGGTCACATATAGTATCATATAATATAATGTAATATATACATAAAATGTAGCAGAAGGAGGTAGGTGTCTACATTTCAACATAAATTCACTGATAAAAAATGTTAACCAAAGATTACAATTTACATCTGTAAAATACAATTCATTAATTTTCTGATATTTCATATTTAATGATATAACAGAGCCCCTTTTTCCCTAATAGATGCCACAATACAATACGAAATTACAATACAAAAATTTAAATTACAATGAGACATGAGTTCACTGTTCATCACTCTTGTCAGATATTGTTTCTTAACTGTAATTACAATACGAGATGAGTTCATCACTATGATGACTTTTTGTCAGATATTGTTTCTTAACTATAATTACAATATGAGACAAGTTCACTTTTCATCACTATGATAATTTCATGTTGCTAGATTTTTTTTTGCATTGGAAAAAAAGCACTTCAGCTGAACTTGTTGACAGTCATGACAGTCAGTTTCTTTTTCTTCAACAAACAATGGCCTTTGGCTTTAGAAGCAACATGGTCAGGTGGTGTAACTGGTTTTGTCAATTGGCGTAACCAGTATTTTTTTCATAAAAAATATAATTACATACTAGAAAATTTATGAGGAATAAAATGTAATAATCTAGTTTAGTATAATAATATGGTTTTTAATTTTTTTTTACATAATTTGTCAAAGATCATTTAGAAAACAGAGGTGTTTTCAGCATATGTCCTGCCAAATATTGCATAAACGCATTAAAATTTACATTTTGAGATAACTCTAATAAAATCTATTTTCGTGCAACATTTTAAAATTATGTATTTATTTCTGTGATTAAGCTTACATGCCATTTAGGCAGATAAAATATTTAATATTTCTCATTCTTTGGTGGTTACACCATTTGACATTTTCATGTACTTTTGTAAAAAATGGTAGAAATGTCATGTTTAATCACATAAAATCAACATAAACACGCTGTGTACATTTTAAAAGACCTGATGCATGCTTTAAAAACAAGTTTTTAAAATATTTTTTAATTTTTCATCTTGCCAACCCCTTTTTGTCACTGACCCATATATATATATATATATATATATATATATATATATATATATATATATACAGTATATATATCAGCCTGGTGAATAAACTAAAAAATTACTAGCCAATGGTGATTCAATTGCTAAGGTGTCCTTAGAGGGTTGTCTGTGCAAGGTTTGAACGTACAACCTCTGAATTGTCAGCCCAGAATAATTGCCATTGCACTTACAGGTTTAGAGGATTCAGAGAAAGGACCGGCAGAAGAAAGAAACATGAGAGAATCTGATTATTCACTACAGGTGAGTGTTCAGAGAAATGCTGTCTGTCAATACATTAATCTAGCATAATGTCACATTCAGGTGTGATATTCAGATGTACTTTTTTATAAGAAATTATACAAAGTCTTCTTTTTTCGTTTTATTTAACGTTCATCACCGACGGGGGAAAGACACAAACGTTTTGGCTACAAAGCCTTCCTCAGTGTGTAAAGCGTGAGTGCGGATCATAATTTCTTATACAAAGTAATTTAACAGATTGACGCACCAAAATAAAAAGATCAAGTAACGGAGGAGCGCGGTGCAAACGACGTTGTTGAACTATATTCAGATGAATTGAAATAACATTCATTGCAGTTCAAACAGTTTTACAGAAGAAAAGTCTTTGATTATATATTACTTTATGTTTTCCAGTGACTTTCCTCTTGATCTATATTTACTGGTATTATATGACTCTAAAATGTAAGAAAGTAAATTTATAAAATTACAGTTTAAATCACTACTGGAAAACAGTAAATGAAAATAATGTATCATTGTTTTGTCTAATAAACAGGAAAAAAACAAGGGTACTGGAAGAGCAGGAATCCAGACAGCTCAACACCTACAGCAGAAAAAAGAGCATCTGTTTGACAGACTTCATCTTGATATCAGCCATAAACTCAGAGCTGCAGATGTTCTTCAGAAATCCAAACATTCATTACTGTCCTGTGAGTCTTTTGCTGAAGAAGACCTGTTTCAGACTTGCATACAAAAACTACAGATGATGGACTACAGAACAAGACAAATCAAAACCGATCAGATTGTAAACACTGTTCACTCGATGGATGTTCAGATGGCTGTGTTTCATTGTGCTGATGGTGTCCTGAAGCAGCTGATGGTCACTAAACTGTCCCAGTGTCAGTTCGCTCTGCCTCTGCTTGTTCCTCATCCATTCACACGACATATTGAGTTTCCTCTCTGGACATTCAGACAAATCACCAAGAGCTGGAAGATCAGAAACAGAAACAATGAGATCATCAGTCGAACCCATCCGATTTACAAAGCACAAACTCC
The DNA here is from genome assembly GCF_012432095.1 of Onychostoma macrolepis. Taxonomy (NCBI): domain Eukaryota; kingdom Metazoa; phylum Chordata; class Actinopteri; order Cypriniformes; family Cyprinidae; genus Onychostoma; species Onychostoma macrolepis. Next base: position 52,579,038 of record NC_081157.1, on the reverse strand, counting down.
AATGGTGTTTTTCTTCAGGTTTGGCTCTGTGTCTTACTCCAAGTCTCAGCTGATGAACAGTCTGATCAATGAGAAACACGACACGTTCTTCCACAGACACTGCCTAGACAGCATCAGATCCAGAGTCCTGATGGATGGAGTGGTGGAGATCGCCTGGTTCTGCCCCTCTGTGAAAAATACAGATAAATTCAGTGAGTGTGTTGCGTTTTGTAATCTACACGGTGATGCAGGAGACCATGAGAAACAGCTGCAGATCCTCACTGAAATGAGCTCAGTCAATGTTGTTCTTCTGTCACGACTCGACAGGAATGACAGAAACATGATAAAACTTCAAGAATGCTGTGAGTGCTCAAAGCCACTCATTTGTGTTTACACTGAGGAAGATTTTGCTCTCTCTGAGGCACAAACAGGACAATTCAAAATCGGTCTAAAAGGCAGAAATCCGTCACGTGTATCTGAAGAACTCAGAGGAGCTATAAAGGTTTGTCTCTCAGAATCATCTCACACTTTCAGACTTGAAGATATTTCCAAACACTCAGACATCAGAGTAGATGAGGAAGATGATGAAGACTGCAGGAGAGGAAGAGAAGCAGCAGAGCAGATGATGAGTTTACTGGAGAATAAAGATCTGACACAAATCAAAGACTCATTTCTGCCTCATCAGGGGAAACTGTGGCATCAGTGGAGTCAGAAGAACAAAGAACTACATCGACCTCGAGGAGATGAGACAGAAATGGACATGAAGAAAATACGTCAACAGCAGCATGACTCTGAGATCAGTGAGTTCATGGAGCTCTTTATTAAACAAATGTGCTCAAATGCTGAATATATATATATGTTTTTTCTTCAATGGCTCAGAATCCTACTGGATGAATATACATCACCTGGTCTTTCTGCTCTAAATCACAAATATCATGAAAAGTGGTCAATAGTTGTAAAACTGAAAGAGAGCAATAATAATTCTGAACAACTCAAATCTGAACAAACTGAACTTGAGAGAATATCTGAGGATCTTCAAGCAGCAAACTTTGGTGTGGAGCACATCATGAGGGAGATCGGTCAGATCTATGAATCATGTTCATCTGTGCAGAAGAACAAGAAAGACCTGCAGGTTGACTTCTCTTCTCTCCCGAGTCTCGCAGCAGAGATGATGATCTCTGGATCTCCACTGGAGCTGATGGATGGAGATGCTGCTTGTGTTCCTGTGATCTGGATCTCTGCTGTTCTGGATCAACTCCATCAGAAACTGGGAGATCAGAGAGTCTTTGTGCTGTCAGTTTTAGGGCTTCGAGGCTCTGGGAAATCCACCATGCTGAACGCCATGTTTGGACTCCAGTTTGCCGTCAGCGCTGGAAGAACAACCAGAGGAGCTTTCATGCAGCTGATCAGAGTCTCAGACGAGATGAAAACACAGATGAACACTGACTATATTCTGGTTGTTGAAACTGAGGGTCTTCGTGGTCCAGAACTGACTGGAAGATCAACAAGTGATCATGACAGTGAATTAGCCACATTTGTTGTTGGTCTTGGAAATCTGACACTGATCAACATCTTTGGAGAAAACCTATGTAAGATGCAGGACATTCTTCAGATTGTGGTTCAGGCCTTCCTGAGGATGAGGAGAGTCAGACTGAATCCCAGCTGTGTGTTTGTGCATCAGAACGTGTCAGACATCACAGCTGGAGAGAGAAACATGGAGGAAAGGAGACGACTGCAGGAGACACTGGATGAGATGACAAAACTCGCTGCTAAAGAAGAAGACTGTGATGAAGAATGTTTCAGTGATATCATTAGATTTGATGTTCAGAATGATGTGAAGTATTTCACTCAGCTCTGGGAGGGAAGCCCACCGATGGCTCCACCAAACCCAGACTACTGTGAGAACATTAAAGATCTGAAGATGACTATTATGTCTCATGCCTCAAGAGGAATGATGCTGAAAGACTTAAAAGATTGTATTAAAGATCTCTGGAAGGCTTTACTGAATGAAGAATCCGTCTTCTACTTCAGAAATTCTCAGGAGATTTCAGCTTCACTGGAGAATGAATGCAGCAAATTAACCAGTGTCGTGATGGAAAATGAAAGCATACAACAAAAACAAATAGAAAATGATGTGATTCATGAGGTTGATCTTCAAAGAGAACAGATGGACACATGTGAAGTGGAAAGAACAATGTCTGAGCCCGTTGAGAAAGACATGGATAATGATATACTGATTCAGAGGAAAACATCAAAGATCAATGAGCATCAGGAAGACACTGTGAGAAAAAAGAGAAAGAGGAAATTCAATGAGGTTTAAAAAAAACCTGAAGAAAAGAGTGATTAACGTCTGTTGTCATGAAATCATTTGAAAGACTGGTTTTGGCTTATCTGAAGGCCTCCACTGGACCCTTACTGGACCCCTTGCTGTTTGCCTACAGAGCAAACAGGTCTGTGGATGATGCAGTCAACATGGGACCGCACTTCATCCTGCAGCATCTGGACAGACCAGGGACTTATTTGAGGATCCTGTTTGTGGACTTCAGCTTTGCTTTTAACACCATCATCCTGGACACCCTTCAGAATAAACTAACTCAGCTCTCCGTCCCCACCTCCGTCTGTCAGTGGATCACCAGCTTCCTGACAGACAGACAGCAGCTAGTGAGGCTGAGAAAATACACATCCAGCACTCGCACCATCAGCATTGGTGCCCCTCAGGGCTGTGTTCTCTCCCCGCTGCTCTTCTCCCTCTACACCAACGACTGCACATCTAAAGACCCCTCTGTCAAGCTCCTGAAGTTTGCAGATGACACTACAGTCATCGGCCTCATTCAGGATGGTGACGAGTCTGCTTACAGACAGGAGGTTAAGGAGCTGGCTGTCTGGTACAGTCTTAACAACCTGGAGCTTAACACGCTCAAAACTGTGGAGATGATCGTGGACTTCAGGAGAAAGTCAAGTCAAGTCAAGTCACCTTTATTTATATAGCGCTTTTACAATACAGATTGTGTCAAAGCACTTAACAGTATCAAATTGGAGGATAGAGTGTCAGTAATGTATAATGATAAGATTAAACACTCAATTTTCAAAAAACAGTATTTTTAGTTAGTAGTTTTTTTCAGAAACCCCCCCTGCTCTCCCCCCACTCACCATCATGAACAGCACTGTGACTGCAGTGGAGTCATTCAGGTTTCTGGGCAGCACCATCTCTCAGGACCTGAAGTGGGACATTCACATAGACTCTATTGTGAAAAAGGCCCAGCAGAGGTTGTACTTCCTTCGCTAGCTGAAGAAGTTCAACCTGCCACTGGAGCTGCTGAAACAGTTCTACTCCACCATCATTGAATCCGTCCTCTGCACTTCAATAACTGTCTGTTTCAGCTCAGCTACCAAATCTGACCTCAGAAGACTATGGAGGGCAGTCCGGACTGCTGAGCGAATCATTGGTACATCCAGAGTGATCAAAAGGGCTGAAATCACTCTGGACCCCTCACATCCAGCACACTCCCTCTTTGAACTGCTGCCGTCTGGTCGACACTACAGAGCTAGCACAGGAGCAGTTTCTTCCCTCAGACAATCCATCTCATGAGCATTAAACGTGGAACACACAACACTATTATTTTTTTTTTTCTTCTTAGTATTATTTGTATATTTTTAGACTATTCCTTTATTATCTGTGTCCTGTTGCTGTCTATCTGTTGCACTGTGGAGCTTCTGTCACTATAACAAATTTCTTGAATGTGTAAACATACCTGGCTAATACAGCTCATTCTGATTCAGTATTACTAACAAACAACTGCAGTATTACTGCAATACAGCTGAAGTAGTATTACAATTATACTGCAATAAAACTGCAGTAGTACTGCAATATATAATGATGTTTGTGGTCGTGGTTTCATTCACCGATCCTTCATGTCAGATATGAGTCAGACCGACCAATATTGAGTAGCCTGCACGTAAACGCTGCTATGTTCTACGTGTCTGAAGTATAAGTGTGTAGTAAGAATAATCCAGTCTTATAAACTCTTTGATTTTGAAAAGCACAAAAGTGAGCCAGAAGAGTTTTGGAACTGTGTTTATGGACCGATGAGACAAAGATGCACCTTTATCTAAGTGGTGGGAAAGCAAAAATGTGAAGAAAAAAAGGGAACTGCAATGATCCCAATCATACAGTCTCATCTGTAAAGCATGGTGGAGGTGGTGTCATGGCATGGGCATGCATGGCTGCCTCTGGAACAGGCCCTCTCAACTTTACTGATGACTTAATGTATGATGACAGTAGCAGAATGAATTTGGAAGGGTACAAAACCATCTTGCCTACCAATATTCAAGAAAATGCCACCAGATTCATTGGGAAGTGCTTCATATTGCATCAGGACAATGACCCAAAACACCCTGCCAGTTCAGTCAAGGAGTTTATAAGGGCAAAGAAATGGAAAGTCTTAGATTGCCCAAATCAATCTCCAGATTTAAATCCGATTGAACATGAATTTCAGCAGCTGGAGAGGAGAGTAAAGGCAGAAACTCGCCAAAACAAGCAACAATTGGAATTGGCTGCATTAAAGGCTGGGAAAAGCATTTCAAAGGATGAGACCAAGAGTCTGGTGATGTCTAAGGGTCACTGAACTAAATAAAGGATCTGCAACTAAATAATAGCTTTTAATCTTTTATATCTGCCTTATATTCAACTGTCCCAATACTTATGCTCACATCAATGAGTGGGATGAACTCTAAAAGTGCTGTTCTTTTTATTTGGTAAAACATGTATGTGTTGAAACGGCTAATAATAAAATGTGACATTCTGTAGTTTTGTCTCATATTCATCTTTTAATCATATTTGCAAATGTCTTGACTCCACAGCCAACAGAGCAATTTTGTCTTTACTGTTCCAATACTTATGGAGGACACTGTATATTCTGAGACTTACTAACTCTACTAACACTAACCAGTATCAGACCAGCACTGCTTCTCACCCAAACATCAAAATAAATCAAATTATCAAACAATCTAAAAATATATATCTGGAACATTGGGATCAAGAAATTAAAACACAAAGTAAATTACAACTCTATCGAACTATAAAATAAAAATATGAATTAGAAGAATATCTCCAGAGTGTCAGAGACACAAAGCAGAGACAGATCCTGACCAAGTACAGGCTCAGTGAGCACAGACTAGCCATCGAGACCGGCAGACCCAGAAAGAGCTGGTTACCCAGAGAGCAAAGAGTGTGTGCTCACTGTGAGACAGAGACACACTTCCTACTTCACTGTTACCAATTTAAATCAATCAGAGACATATACACAGGGCTCGAATTGAGGGGGGATGGCATCCCCCTGGTCGAAAAAAATGACAAAAGGCATCCCTCTGTAAAACCACCATCCCCCCTTACCATCCCCTTTGGATTATTAATTTGGTGTATTACGTAAAACTTATCATGCACATGAAATGTTAAAGTTCTCTTATGATCATTTACGAACTAAATAACGGCAATTGGCCAATCAGAACTTGGTACTGTAACAGGCTGGGCACAAGCAGAAGCAACTTCGTTATTTTTCGCACAAAATGGTTCAAGTGCAACTTTTGAAATTCTTTTAAAAGAAGAAAAAGATTTTTCCTTGATTAGAATTTAAAGACATTCTCCCGACATAATGTATGTGTGACTGTGAGGGACTGAGAGACGATAGGAGAGCCGACATTATACAACTTTAAGAAAGAAAAAGAAAAAACACGTCTAGTTAGAATGCCCTTATAATTCCAGCAATGAAACAAAAAATACCAATGTATGAGTTTTTACGTTTTTATATTGTAATGCAATGTACTTTTCTGTATATCAGCACATGTGCGCGAGGAGGTACTCTAGAGCCAAATCTCGTTGAGTATGAATGCGATCCGGACTTCATCCGCCATGTTGACGTTATAACAAACTTAAAAGATATGAGCGACAGGCTTAACCCCTTAACTGTCACCCCCCTTTTTGAGTTCAGTATTGAAAAGGTGATATCCATCTTCAAATGGATGTAATTATGGAATGCTTTTACATATAAGCTTAATTCTGGTCTTGTTTTTAAGAAAACACTTGGATGTTTATGGTACAAGTGTCTGCATTTGAAAAAAAAAAAAAGTTATAGCAATTTAAGTTTATTATAATAAAAAGAGACTATAATATATATTTTTTTCTTTTATGGAAAAATATATATTCCAAAGGAGGTTTTACCCTAAAAATGCTAGAAAATTATAGCAGGAAGTCTAAACAAGTTGTGTTATAAATTTGGAATTGATATCACAAACCTTGTAGATTATGTGAGACTTTTAGCTGCTGTACCAACAAAGGACAGTAGGTGTCATTTTTCTTCATTGGGGATTCCTAAACTCTGTTAGTGACACTTGTTTACCACTTGATCTCAAAACACACAAAATTAGATTTAAAAAAAATAATTTATTCAAAACATTCCAAATATTTTTTTCATAAACAGGGTATAAATTGTTTTTGAAATAGAAATAAAACAAAACAAAAAAAGTGTACAGTATGGTTACAGAAATCCAGTGGTTATAGAAATCCGGTGATTATAAAAATCCAAATGACAAACTGCATAGAACTATTTACAACTATTTACAACTATGTGCAACTATTTACGACTATTTACAACTATTCAGTGCTAAGCACTACAAATCATTATTATGCCAGCGATTGAAGCAGTCTCGCTTTGGGAGGAAGCAAAGAGGCATGTCACACATACAGCAGATTACAGGGGTTTTCTGGTGGCACATTCTACATCTTCTTCTGAATTTACTCGAAGGTTTGAGGTGTTTTGGTATGTGTTCTGCTGAATGCTGAGAAGCAGGAGCAGGAGCAGCTGGAACATCAGGAGGAGGCAACCAATCAGCGAGCTCCTGTATTAGAGCTAGAATTCCCTCTGATTTTTTGGCTTCTTACTTTGCATTGCAGCCAGGTGCTGGTGGATGATGAAAGCATTGATCACTGCAATGTCCACAAAGTGGAAGAAAAGGGAACTGTACCACTTTCTTGTTTTTCTCAGCACAGAGTAGTACCCAATGAGGGCATCTGACATATCAACTCCCCCCATGTTCCTGTGTAGAGAGCAAACATAAAAGTCAATACATAAAATACAAACACATCTGTAAAATTTCTGCATGACCCACTGAAAAAAATTCTACTTGCTTGTTGTAGTCTGAAACTACTGAAGGAATTGGAATGGTCATCATGGTCCATTCTCCACCTCCCATCTTCACCCTCCTCTGGACAGTCTGACCTTCATTCGCTGAATGGAATGAGGAGCACATCAATACCTCTCTTGTGTCCTTCCACTCAATGAAGAGAAGCTGGTTGTCCCTCTTCCACCTTATGCTTCCCCGAGGAGCATTTTTGGGCAGCCTGTTAATGGTGGTTTTTGGGAAGCCCACCCGGTTGCTCCTGATGGTCCCACAAGCCCAGATGTTTTTTTTTGTGCAGGTCCCTGAAGAGCATGGGGCTGGTGTAGAAGTTGTCTACATATAATCTGTAGCCAGACCCCAAGAACTTCTCATCCACCAGAGCCATGACAAATTCGTAGCTCAGGCCCTTTCCTTGCTGGCTCTGATCTACTGGGGATTTCCCTTCATAAATGAAGAAATCCCATGTATACGCATTCAGAGAGTCTGCAAGAACAAAAAGCTTGTATCCCCACTTTGTAGGTTTGTCCTTCTGGTATTGCTTCAGACAAATCCTTGCTTTTGATGCCACCATTCTTTCATCAACTGCAATGTTCTGATGAGGGTGATAAAAGCTTTTGCAGCCATACATAGGTTTGACTTTGCATAGGCGATCAAAGGCGGGGGTTCCTTTTATCTTTGCATTCTCAGCATCCACCTTAGGATCGCTAAGGTGAAGTGCTGAGGAGATGGTGTGAAATTTCCTGCAGGACATGACAGAGGCTGGGAAGCCAACACTATAGAGTCTGGACCCACTCCAGTAGTCTGCCACTGATGGTAACTTCAACAGACCCATATAGATAACAATTGAGACAAAGGAAAAAAGGTCCTTCAGGGACATGTCCTGCCTTGGCCTTCTTGCTGTCATCAGGTGCTCAGTAGCATAGGTGTTCGCATTCTGGATGATTGTTTGACAAACTTTTGAGGAAAAAAAGAGTTGGAACAACTCCAGAGGACTATAGGACGCTGTTTGAATAAGTTGAGGTCCAGGAGTTCGAGCTGGCCTGAATATGGTGTCTGGTGGTGAAATATCAGGCTCATCTGGGGTGTGCCATCGATCGCCAGTGCTAAAAACACCAGTAGAGCCAGATGAAGAGCTTCCTCGTTCCTGTCTTCCTCTGCCTTGCCTCTTGCCTGCCCCTCTCCCTCTCCCTCTGCTTCTCTCTCTTCCTCTCCCTCTCCCTCTTCCTCTCCCTCTCCCTCTGTCTCTGCTTCTCCCTCTGTCTCTGCTTCTCCCTCTCCCTCTCCTTCTCCCTCTGTCTCTGCTTCTCTCTCTTCCTCTCCCCCAGCCACAGCTTGTCCCTCTTCTTCTCACTCTCTCTCTCCCTCTGTCTTTGCTTCTGGCTTCATCTTTGTCTTCAAAACTACTGGAAGCAGTAGCTGTAAATGATGCTGCAGAGGTTGATGGTTGGCATAGTTCAGGTTGTCAGTCCTCATCAAGAGAATCATCTGAACACCTATTGCAACAATAAATATATTCTGAACACATATTGCAAAAGTATTTATGCACACATACACAGCCTATACATACATACACACACACACATATTTACATAAACATTTTTCAAAAGAAATAGTTACATTTACATGCTGCACCCTGACATACATACACATAAAATCACGTGGGCAATATTGGTGATTGCTAATGTAATATAGTTGCTCCAGATAAGCCTATCAACATGCTCATTTATTAATTTTAGTGTGTGTGTGTGTGTGTGGGGGGGGGGGGTGCTTTATTTATTTTGAATAGTAACAATATGTAGGCCTACATATTATAATAAATATAATGTACTGTTTTTGCTGTACTTTGGATCAAATAAATGCAGACTTGGTGAGCTGAAGACACTTCTTATAAAAAAAAAACATTACAAATCTTACTGTTTAAATAATTTGACTGGTAGTGTATGTATTGTCACCATGTTTGCTTTGTCTTTGTCCGTTCATTGTGTTGCTCACGTCTGTTTTGTGTTTTCTCATGCAGTTTCTGCTGTCTCCCGTTTTCCTGGGTTCCCGTTTCCTGCCACTGTTTTGGATATTTTGGATATTGCACCCACGATGTCTTGACTCTTCTGTTGTTTATTTGTTTGTTTGTTCCTAATAAACTGTTTAACTGCACTCGCAAGTGAATCTCAAGTTATTTTATGTGATAGTTATATGTATACACATTTTTTTTCCCTCACATTCTTTCTTGTAACTCTTCTCTCTCAGTCACACACCTGACTGAATGGCTCATTATGGAGCTCATTATGCGGGCCTTTGTCTTCTCAGCTGTCAGTCACAGCATTATCCAGGATAGGTCACGCCCTCTCGCATAGACCCTTTCTACTCAAAAAGTGACTTAGAAAATTTAAATCAATATATTGTTTTCTCTGAATGAGTGAGTTAGATTATTTTCAGATCATTTTGAAGCAAATATTCTAGGCTACAAGATCCAGTTCTCAATAGTCTTGTGAACAAATGTTCTGTATGTGTTTTATGGCCTTATTTCAGTTACTTTAAAATTTTAGTTTTTTTTCAAACCACGCATAAATGTTGTTTTCTCAAAAACACAATCACGTACGTACAAGCTGCTCACATATTATTGTAGCCCAGTTTGTGCTGAATGCAGTGTTTTTAGACTTTAGCCATTAAAATGTTTATAAGCAACTGAAAAAAGCACAAATGTCAGAGCATGTCAAAACTTTTCCGGGGCCCCAAAACACCCTCAGACCCCAGAGGGTTAAAGAACTTTCGATTTGTAGTTGTATCTATATTACATTTATATTGTTTACTTCATGTTAAGTTCAATAATATATCATTTACAATGCTGCTACTTAGGAGTATTTAAGTACTGCTGTAAAGATCTGTTAATGTGTATTTATTCATTTATTTATATTTGTATACTGTTTCATATTTACAGAACCACACCCATCTTTGCACAATAAATCACCCTGAAGTACATTCCTGGAGTGAGACCTAATGTTCTGACCGGACATCCTGTAGCCATTCAATGAATCCGAACTTGAGTTAGACAAGAGTAGAAAGCAGTTTTTTCAATGTATGTATGTATTTATTTGTTGCTTTAAGAAGAATCAATATTTAATGAAAACTACGCAATGTTATTTTAGGATTCTTCCATATCTGCATCTAAACATCTAAAAATCTAAAACCTGCTCTGTTATACTGTTATACTCGGAAACATATTCATATTTATGAAAAGGTGCTTGACCTATTGAAAAAACAATATGAATGAAATTAGTGTTTAATATTTAGCAATTACGATTTGTTGTCGTCATAAAAACCATTAAGAAAACAATGTTGTACTTTTTCATCATTATATTGTTTATATACAGGTGCATCTCAATAAATTAGAATGTCATGAAAAAGTTTTTTCTAGTAACTTATTTAAAAAAGTGAAACTGTCATATATTTTACATTCATTACATGTAAAGTAAAACATTTCAAAAGTTTTTTTTTGTTTTAATTTTGATGATTAGAGCTTACAGCTCATGAAAGTCAACAATCAGTATCTCAAAATATTAGAATATTTACATTTGACTTTCAATTAATGACCATCCCTACAGTATAAATTCCGGGTATCTCTTGTTCTTTGAAACCACAATAATGGGGAAGACTGCTGACTTGGCAATGATCCAAAGACGAACATTGACACCCTCCACAAAGAGGGTAAGTCACAGAAGGTCATTACTGAAAGGTGTGGCTGTTTACAGAGTGCTGTATCAAAGCATATTACATGCAAAGTTGACTGGAAGGAAGAATTTGGGTAGGAAAAGGTGCACAAGCAACAGGGATGACCAGGGATGAGTCTGGAGGAAGAGTGGAGAGACACAGAATCCATGTCGCTTGAAGTCTAGTGTGAAGTTTCCATAGTCTGTGATGATTTGGGCTGTCATGTCATCTGTTGGTGTTGGTCCACTGTGTTTTCTGAAGTCCACAGTCAACGCAGCCATCTACCAGGAAATTTTGAAGCACTTCATGCTTCCTTCTGCTGACAAGCTTTATGGAGATGCTGATTTCATTTTCCAGCAGGACTTGGCACCTGCCCACACTGCCAAAGGTACCCAAAGCTGGTTCAATGACCATAGTGTTACTGTGCTTGATTGGCCAGCAAACTCGCCTGACCCGAACCCCATAGAGAATCTATGGGGTATTGTCAAAAGGAAGATGAGAGACACCAGACCCAACAATGCAGATGAGCTGAAGGCCACTGTCAAAGAAACCTGGGCTTCCATACCACCTCAGCAGTGCCACAAACTGATCACCTCCATGCCACGCCGAATTGAGGCAGTAATTAAAGCAAAAGAAGCCCCTACCAAGTATTGAGTACATATACAGTAAATGAACATACTTTCCAGAAGGCCAACAATTCACTAAATTTTTTTTAATTTTTTTTTTTATTGGTCTTATGAAGTATTCTAATTTGTTGAGATTTTGTTAAATGAGGTTTTTGTTAAATGTGAGCCTAAATCATCACAATTAAAAGAACCAAAGACTTAAACTACTTCAGTCTGTGTGCATTGAATTTATTTAATACACTAGTTTTACAATTTGAGTTGAATTACTGAAATAAATTAACTTTTCCACGACATTCTAATTTATTGAGATGCACCTGTATTATAATTGTTAAAAAAAAAAACATTTAACAAGTCACATAATAATCAATCATCAACGCTTAAAAATGTAAGTCGAGAATTAAACTCTTAAAGCATGAAATAAAATACAGATTCAGTACATTTAAGTTTAATGTGGATATATTATCAGTAAACGAATCATTAAACATTTGTAACCATTCAAAAACATATTGCGCATTTTCTCTTAATGTTTTTCAGAGATGAAGGCCATAATGCTAATGTTGTCCACACGAGGGAGCCACAGGATAACAAATCCTTCAAGCGCTCAGTTCAGACTTTGAAAATGTTTCATTTAAGTGACTCCTGTAATCTCCTACATACTGACAGACCATTACATTTTTTTTATCTTAATTTTAATAGTATTGACAACATATTTGACGTGACTGAATGTAACAAATAATTAACAAATAAGCTGTTGTCATAACCTAGTAGGCTTTTTTATTAGAATAGAAAATAGCAAGGGTTCATAGAGAAATACTATTTCACGTTTTTTGCAGCGGGGCAGCTCAAGAACGCTGGACACACAAGTACTCTTGCTCTTTTGCCAAGCCAACATTTAAAGTTTGATCTCGAACTTTAGCTTCTAGTTGTTATTTTTATTTTATAAATTCAGACTTTATTTTACAGTATAATATGATTATTGCAATTGTAACAAATATTACATATTAAAGATATACATGTAACAAATTTGTTATATTTTTTCATTTTGTTATACTTTAAATAATAAAATAAAAATCATATAACAACAACAATAATACTACTACTAATAATAATGATTATTATTATTACTACTAAATACTGAGTTTTTATTTTATAGTAACTATTTATGGTTTTGGGTAATTGTTATAATCAACAATAAATAAATAACTAAAATATTTAGGATATTATTATTTTTAAATACCCATTGTTGTTTTTTAGTACAGTAGGATTATTGAAATTGTAACATTTTCTTTTGATATACTGAAAATAATAAAATTAATATCAAATAAAATTCATATTTTGATTATTAGTATTGTTGTCTCACTTTTTGTTTTACGGTAATATTACTGCAACAGTAACTAATAGCGTTTTTCTTTTTAATTATTTAAATAATAAAATAATGTATTTTTATTAGTAGTACTAAATACTGACATTTTATTTTATAGTACAATAGGATTTTTGATGAACTTGTTTAATTGTTATAATTTAGAAACACATACAAAATACAATTAATATTTTTATGATTATTATGAATATTTAAATATTACAAATATTAGTTTTATTTTAATAAATTATTTTTACTTAATAATAAAATAAAATTCATACTTTGGTTGTTTATTATTATTATTATTAAATAGTTTTTATTTTACAGTACAATAGGATTATTGCAATTGTAACATTTCTTTACTTGTTTGCTATAATTCAAATAATAGTTAAATCAATAAAAGGACTCCAGAATTGACACAAATACTTTAGCTAAAGTAATATTTGCATTATACATTTACACTCGTTCAAATCAACCAACAAAGTTTTGACTTTTTTTTTTTACACATTTCTACATGTTTAAGTAATAAAGATATTTGATTTTTCTGATGAATCTATTGTCATTAAAACACTTTCAAACTCAGAAGAAAAAAAGTAAGTATTTAGTAAATATCTAGTAAACATAAAATATTTTTAAATAAATATTCTGTCATGTTCTTTCTCTGAAGATCTCATAATAATGTAATATGTCTTTACTGTAGTTATAATAACTATATTTGATTGGATGCCGTGATTAATGTTATATTTTGTCTCGTGAGGAATCGATTATATTCTTGATTCATAAATCATTCAGACATTTCCCAGATTCATCAGCTTTATTGTATTCAAAGCATATTTACAGTGAGGAACTAGAAATAATGATTACAAATTACATATTCATCAATTACAATCTGATCTCAAGATGATTTGTCATTGTGTTTTATTATTTGTGCACAAAAACAATCCAGAAAAATGATACGAATGATAACATGAATATTTACAGAATGAATCACTGATCTGACTCTCTATGAGGATTTCTGGCACATTTATTCTGATTGATGTTAATATTAATGTCAAAAAGACACTCTGTAACATCTTGATCATGCAGCTCAAAGCATTATGGGTAGAATCTCTGGTCAGTCTCTTCTGATTCATCAACACAGTTTCACAGATGATCCATATTCAACATAAAACCCAGGATAGAGCGGCTGAGTGAATGTGGTCTGGACTGTGTGGATGAGGCTCATTGTGTCAGAGACGCTGTAGAAGGACAGAGTTCCTGCACTGTGATCCACAAACACTCCTATTCTCCTGATATCATCATCATCATCAAATACTCCTATTCTCCTGCTGATGGACTTCACAGGGAGATCAGTCCATCTGTTATTGTGAATGAATGAGTAACCGTAGTGAGAGCAGAACAAACTCCAGGACTGATCATTACCTCCAAACCCACACTCATCACCTCCTCCCTTCCTGCTGATGCTCTTATATGACACCGATATACGCACACTTCTATCTCCACTCCACTCCAGCTCCCAGTAACAGCGTCCACACACACTCTCTCTACACAACACCTGACACACATCAAATCTTTCTGGATGATCAGGATATGGCTGGACTGTGCGGGTGCCAGTAATCACTCCGTTGCTCTCAGACAGACGGAGGCAATTACTCACTGTGTTCAGATCCAGAGTGAGCTGATGGGAATCTGATGGAGATAAAACACATCAGAATCAGGAATTATGAATTAATTATTCAATCAGACACACAAACACGTGATCTTTAATATAATAGCCTGCACTAAACCTAAGCCTGGACTTATTATTGGACTTAACAGTCTTTTCTGAGAATATTATATAAGAGTGTTGAAATGTTCAGAAATCTCACTACACACTGGCTAAATGACTGCATTCTGCCCTTACTAGGATGACAGCTGAAGTGCTTGAGCCTGACTAGCTTGGCAGATAGCTAACAGGTTCCTCCAAGAAAGACTCTTTTTGTAACATCAAACCGCATGGCAGAGAAATACAGCGTTCTGTTGAATTTCTTTTGACGCAACACTAACTAAGGCAACTCTAGAGGTACACACTTAAGACATCAATTTGCTACGACCACTAGGTGTCACTATGGGACTGTTTTAATGAGGTCGGCACACTCCCCGTCTGGTATAATATTTTATACCACTGTGCCTTTACACAACAACACCACCTCCAAAATCGGTCTTAAGTACACTTTGGGATTGTCTTGTTTGATAACCTTTACCTCCACTTTACGTACTCTGAGGTCTTGACTTGGGATGGTGTTTACTACAACACCTGTAGGCCATTCGTTTCTTTTGAGTAATGCATCCTTTAGAAGCACAACATCTCCGACCTGTAGGTTTGGCTTGTTTACCTGCCACTTTCTCCTTTGCTGAAGTGTTGTTAAGTATTCTTGATGCCAGCGCTTCCAAAAGGCATCAGGCAAGGCTTTGAACTTGCCTCCACTGTTTGTTGTAGAGATCTTTAAGGTCATACTCTCCTTTTGGTGCAGACACGGTCTCTAACTTTTGAGTTAGAAGTGTGGCAGGTGAAAGAACATTTGGTATCTCTGGGTCAGATGAGATAGGGACCAGAGACCTGGCGTTCATTATGGCCATGATTTCCGACATGAGAGTAACAAGGACCTCATGTGACAGCCTTGTTGGATCTGTCTTGAGAAGCAAGGCATCTAAAATTCTCTGTGCAACCCCTATCAACCTTTCCCACACCCCACCCATATGTGAGGAATGAGGAGAGTTGAAGACCCAAGTACACCCTTGATCCTGTAGATAGCTTTTAAACTCTGGATCTTCTGCATTTATCTTAAGCTCTTTACAGGCCCCAATAAAGTTAGTTCCACGGTCAGACCTAAACAGTCTGATGGGTCCTCGGACTGCAATGAATCTTCTCAATGCATTTATAAAGCTTGAGGACGACAGTGACTCAATCACTTCAAAATGCACGGCTCGAGTTCCCAAGCACGTGAAAATAACTGCCCAACGCTTACTCTCCGCAAGTCCTCCCTTGGTTCGTCGAGCATAGACGTTCCACGGACCAAACACATCAACGCCAACATTGGAGAATGGAGGATCTGGGTTAACTTGATAAGATGGTAAGTTGGACATTTTTTGTTCTTCCAGCCTCCCTCTAAGCCTTTTACAGATCACACAATGATGTATGACACTTGACACTAGTCTTTTGCCTCCAATTACCCATAATCCAGCTGACCGAAGAGCCCCTTCTGTGAAATGCCAACCCTGGCAACTTGCTCATGAAAGTGTCTGACGAGTAGAGTAGCGATGTGATTGTTTTTGGGAACAATGATGGGGTGTTTCTCTTCCCAGCATGTTTCAGCTGATGATAAACGTCCTCCGACTCGTATTACTCCATCTTTATCCAAAATGGGGTTCAACTTTCTTATGATGCTGCGTTTGGGCACCTCTTCGTTTTTGCAAGGCACTTCAGTTCCTCTGAAAATGCTTCTTGTTGAACAGTTCTGATAACCACAATCCTTGCTTATGTTAATTCATC
Organism: Onychostoma macrolepis; assembly: GCF_012432095.1. NCBI lineage: Eukaryota > Metazoa > Chordata > Actinopteri > Cypriniformes > Cyprinidae > Onychostoma > Onychostoma macrolepis. The sequence goes on along the minus strand of NC_081157.1, from coordinate 52,562,660 downwards.
CATTTTGGAATTAGGGTTTCCAGAATAGGATCTGGCCTTACGTACAAGACCAGCCATGGCTCTGGTGAGTACCTTCCAGCTGGAGAAGCGTGTAAATCGCTGCGAGTCAAATTACTTCTCAGAAGCTTTGATGACTAAAGCTGACACATGTGGCTGTAGCTCTGCATCTGCATCTGGCTCCACAAGGTTGTAGATCTCTGGATGAAATGTGTCATCATTCAGTCCATCTTTGTGCAAAAATTCAGGGCCTGTAAACCAGTTTGTATGGCTCAGTAGCTCTGGGGATATGGAACGTGTTCCATGGTCTGCAGGATTTTGGTTTGTACTGACAAACTGCCACTGATTTGGGTGAGTAGACCTTCTGATCTGAGCAACTCTGTTGGCAACATTCACGTAAAACCTTCTGCTTGTGTTGTGAATGTAACCTAGGACAATTCTACTGTCTGTGTAGAATTTCACTCTTTGCAGTTCAATATCCAACTCAGTGGTCAGTAATTCTGCCATTTCAACAGCCAAAACTACAGAACAAAGTTCGAGACGTGGAACAGTCAGAGAAGTACGAGGAGCTAACTTGGATTTACCCAGGAGAAAGCCAACATGGCTGCATCCCTCTGTGTAAATTGCTCTAATGTAAGCTACAGCTGATATGGCCATGGTAGATGCATCTGCAAAGATACAGAGTTCGCTGTATTTTGTAGAACATAGAGAAACCAGAAGGTATGGCCTTTCAATCTGAATCTGTTCAAGCTTCAAAAGTGAATCAAGCCACGTTCTCCACTGATCTTCTCTTTCAGCTGGTATGGGAGAATCCCAATCACATTGATCATTGGCCAATTCTCTGACTTACGCCTTGCCTTGTACTGTTACAGGGGCTAAGAAACCCAGAGGATCATAAAGACTGTTGACCACAGAGAGGATGCCTCTTCTGGTAAATGGCTTCTCTTCCTTTGACACATAATAAGTGAAAGTGTCCGTTTGCAGATTCCACATGAGTCCCAGACTTCGTTGCAAAGGTAAGGGATCTGATGGTAACTCAATGTCTTGTAAATCCTTGGCCAAGTCATCATGACAGAACGCTTCCATAACTTTTCTACTGTTAGAGGCTATTTTGTGCAGTCTGATGTTTGATTCTGCAAGTATTTCCTTTGTTCGTTTCAACATAGTGATAGCTTCTTCACTGGATGGAAACAAAGCCATCATCCACATAGAAATTCTGAATCACAAATTGTTTCACCTCTGTGTCATGTTTGTCTTCTACAAGCAGAACAGCCCTTCGCAGACCATATATGGCCACAGAAGGTGACGGACTGTTCCCAAACACATGCACTTTCATGCGGTAGTCCACAATCTGTTTGTCTGGATTATTATCTCTAAACCATAGAAATCTGAGGAAGTCTCTATGGTCTTCACGGACAATGAAACAATAATACATGTGCTGTATGTCCACCGTGACTGCCACATGTTTCTTTCCAAAACGGATGAGAACGCCTAACAGTGTGTTGTTCAAGTCTGGTCCACTCAGTAACACATCGTTGAGGGAGGTACCTTCATATTTAGCACTGGAATCTAATACAACACGTATTTGACCCTTCTTCTGTGGATGGTAAACACCAAAAATGCTGTGGTTGCATTGTGTGTGCAAGTTCAGCCTGATCAGAATCAAACATCGTCTGCATGAACTTGAAGAAGTGTTCTTTCATATCTGGTTTTCTTTCCAGAGTGTGTTGTAGAGATTTAAGACGTCTGGCTGCTTGGCACCTGTTATTAGGTAAGCAAGGCTTATTTGGTTTGAAGGGCAATGGCGCTACCCATGAATTAGAGTCATTCATGTAGACCTCCCTGATGTACATTGGAACATGGAACATGAACATGAAACATGGAACACACTGCTGCCAAGGTCCTCTGTATCAGAAACAGCTGTAGCTACATCGCTTCGACGATTGCCATGCGACACAGAGTTGTCAAACTTCTCCCTTACAAATATGCTACTAGTGCACGGTGAAAGAATGGATGAGCGACCATTACTCAGAATGTTAGTTCTGAAAACACTGACATCAGCAGGTTTGTGTGTTCTTCCAAGACACACCTCTCCAATGATCACCCAACCAAGCTTTAGACGTTGCGAGAAGGGCGCGTTGTGAGGTCCGCTGCGCTGTTCTAGAACCTTATGCACTCGCAGTATGTCTCGGCCAAGAAGCAAGAGAATAGCTGCACAGGGGTCGACAGCTGGGATCTCATTTGCCACAGCTTTGAGATGTGGATGGTGTCTAGCAATCTCTGGTGACATTATTTCGGACCTGTCATCTGGAAGCATGTCACATTCAATTAAGGTGGGTAAGGAGATTCGGGTTTTACAATCGAATGATTCTAAAACAAAGTTACTTGCACGTCTACCTACTGTTTCCTTTATTCCAGAGCATGTTTTCAGAGTATATGGGATTCCATTTCCTTTAATGGCAAAATGATCAAAGAATTGGGTTTTGGCCAAAGATCTATTACTTTGTTCGTCAAGAACAGCATAGGCCTTGATAGCCTTTTCCTTTTGTCCTGCTGGATATACTTCGACAAGAGATATTTTAGAACATGATCTTGAGCTTGTACCATTTCCACAAATTTCAGTGCATTTGGATGTCACTGATGAGGCTTCACAGTTGTTGGTTGCTTCCCGCCTTGGTCTTCAATCGGGTGCATTTACTAGCTTTCTAAGGTGTTGGACCTGGATGTAATGCAGTTGGATGCTGATTGCGGTTACATTCTTTACACTGTACAGGTCTATCGCAGTCTTTGGCAAAATGGCTGGATGACGCACAGCATCTGAAACAGATGTTCATGTCTTTGAGGTAAGATTTCCTCTCATCTAATGTTTTGCCTCGGAAGCTACGATATTTCCTCAGCGGATGGGGTTTGTTATGCACAGGGCATTGATTCTCAGGGTCATTTACCTTTTTCTCTGTTGCCTTAGAAGCGTTTACAGATCTTAAAAAAAACTCATTCAGTTTTCCTGGTGGCTACGGTGTGTTTCGTATATGGCTTATACGGGGGACCTCTCTCTGTCCTAACAACATTTGAACTTCCAACTGCTATATCAGCAAAACTTGGATCGTTACGGACTCTAGCCTGATCGCAGACAAACTTCACAAAGACAGAAAATGGAGGGTAAGACACACCATTTTGTTCTTTATACTGTGCTCCTAATGTGATCCATTTCTCTTGCAGGTATAGTGGAAGCTTCTGCACAATTGGGTTGACTCCACATGATGTATTGAGATATGTGAGCCCCGGTAAGAATCCATCAGCTCGTGCCGCTTCAAGTTCCAACAGAGTGTCGCCTAGTTCTCTCAGTTTAAGGTTGTCTCGACATGAGATTCTTGGGAACTGTTCAACCTTTTTGAGTAAAGCATTCTCGATTACTTCAGCTGAACCATAACTATCTTCTATTCTTTGCCATACCATCCTAAGGCCAGCTCTGGCATTGTGAATGTGAACTGCTTTGATTCTCCGAGACTGTACAGAGGATGATGGTCCAAGCCACTTACAAAGCAAATCAAGCTCCTCTGTGGCTGTGAGATTCAAATCTTCTGTGGCGCTAAGAAAGGATACCTTGAAGCCCAATAGTTCTCTGGTTGATCATCAAATTTTGATAATCCTGCGCTTACCATCTCACACCGTAGTAGGTATTTTGCTAAGTCTATCGTAGTTGAAGGGTTTGCTTGCCACTGACTGGACTGGAAATCATTATGCTGGAATCTTGCACCATGCGGCTGTTCACTATAGTGGCAAGGTTCTCTCGGAGAGCTTGCAGTAAAGGGATTGCTAACAGAATTCCGGTTAGTGTTCTGCTTTATTGGATATTGAGCAGGTAACTCGCTGAACTCATAGTCACTGATTTCACTTGCCTGTACTTTACTCTTTTTCATATAGCTAGCTGTCCCACCACTGTCCTTCTTCTGCTGGTGCACTGGTGGACAATAGAGATCGAGTGTCTTTAAGTCTGGAAGTGGATTTGTGACTGAGTGTTGCATGACAGGACTGGAAACACTTTCACTGGGAAACTGTGTTAAGTTTTGTGGAGACAACCTTATGGAAACTTATGGATCTGTCTCTCCGAGCTCTTCCTCAGCAGCTGCCTCCAACACCTCTGCTTCTGCAACAGCAGCTGCTCGTTCTATCCACAGCGTATGTAAGTTTGCTTTAAGCTCTGCTTTCTTTCTTGCTGCTTCTTCCACAATGTATGCTTCTTCTTTCATCATCTCTGCTTCTTTCTTTGCAAATGCCAATTGCGCCCGTGCTGCTTCCGCCTTTGCACGTGCTCTGATAGCCATTCCACTGGCTGTTGAAACCCAACTTGAACGTGAGGTTCTGGAGCAACATGATCTTATTTCTAGGGAAGTTTTTCACACACATTTGAAGAAAAAACACCCGTAATATGAGCAATGAACGTGAGGTTCTGGAGCAACATGATCTTATTTCTAGGGAAGTTTTTCACACACATTTGAAGAAAAAACACCCGTAATATGAGCACTGTTGATACTGCTTTTTCCAGAAAACAGTAAAACAAGTCAAGACGAGCATTTAAACAATTTTAGGAAAAGGTTGAAATATCTAAAACAAAAAGTACCAGATACGCTCATTAAAACAACAGCACAAGATACTTGTCAAAATCCTGTAGTCTAACATTACAAGTTAGAAAAGAAGATACAAATAGTTAAGAATCTTACCGTGATCTAAACAAAAAAGTATCAGAAGCGAATGTTAAGCAATGAGATACTTGTCAAAATCTTGCACCATTACAATTTAGGAAAGCTAGCGTTTGTACAAGTTAGAAAAGTTAAACAAAAGAAAAAGATCCGCGTAGGCCTATCTTACGTTGTTCCGTCAGATACATCCTCACATGCTGCTGTCAAAACTTAAAATTAGCTCAGGAGCACTGCAGACAGAACACAACCCACTATCCGCCCGTAACACCAGAGGACAGACAGACGCAAAGATTTAAATGTATGGTAAAAATTCAACAAAATAATGTTTTTAAATTAAAGAGAGTTGTTTTTAATAAATCAACATTTCTTAATTGATAAAAATATTCTACCCGTTTTTTTTTAACATTAGACCATACTTTTTTCACTTTAAAAATTAGGTTAGCCTATACAAGTTTTTCTTTTAAACAAATGCCTCCTAAGCTACAGGAAAAATGTTGTTTTTATTTTATTTTAGTTATTCACACTTAATTTAGTAAAAAAAATGTAATCTGTCTTTTATTTTTGTCAACCTTAAAACTTCTGGTGTGGTATATCAGTTTGAAGACGTAGGTTACACCATATAGTTACAATATCAAGATGAAAGCGGTAAAAACAAGACCGGACTACTCTTTGATTTTCCGCCCGTAACAGTTGTGGTGTGTCATCTATCAATTGAAACAGATGTGCGTAATTAGACGTCTAAACTTTTACAACATCACAAGAAATGTAAATATTTCATCTCACACAGTGCAACAAAATGAGAATGGTGAAGGGTGTCTGGATTGAATGCTTACTGACGCTTTCATATCAGCGTAATGTATTTCAAACGGTTGAAAAACATCTAAAAGGTGTTTCTGGGGTTGCGACTCATTTGCAATCTAATGAGTTTTTGAGGGATCTGGCATTGTAAACTTTTGTGGTGTGATCCTCCCTGGCTCCTTCCTCCATCGTCACCATCCTGGACTCTGTGGATCATCCTCCTCCAGGGAGTCCTCCGCCAAAGCCTCCACCTGTACATCCTTCATCCCAACCCTTCGCTATCATCTTTTCCCATCCTACATCCACTCCTTTGTCCGCCTCCTTAGTCCCCCTCCGGTCGCGCCTTTCGGGAGGGGGCAAATTGTCACATCAACGGACATTTTGTTGTGTTTTTCATTCCCCATGTGCTCTGTGTGACCTAGTTTCTGTCTCTCGTTAATTGTGTCATTATGTTCAGGTGTATCTAATCATTATCCTCATTTACGTTCCCCATATAAGTTGTTTCAGTGTTTCTTTGTCTGGTCTCGTCGATATATACGTGTGGTTTTTACTCTGCTGTACTAGATTACCCCTATGTGGATTATTAAAGACCGTTGATTGTGATTCCTCATCTTCGTGTGTTATTCCTGCACCACACTGTGACAATACCGTTAGGTAAATTATGCTAAACAGATGTGAAACTGGTATTTAAAATGTAAAATAATAAAAAGGTAAATTTATGCAATCATATTATGCATGAATGATCGTGTTATTTATAGAATACCTATTATTGTTTAAACATGAATTTCACAGTATATAACCGCACTACTTCACAAATTAATGTTATACACTGTATAGCGTACTAAAGATTATTAGGCTATCCCCTACTGGCAGTTATCGGATTTTATGATGTGTTTTCAGGAGCCCAAAAGCAAAAGTTGTACGATGTTCATTACCTGTAAACTCTACCTTCTTGTCATGCAACATTGATAGTTCATCATTGATGGCACAATGGCTGACAATTACGATAGTCAGTTTTCCATCGGAGTTATTTAAATATATTTTAATGGGAATATGTGTTTAACACAATGTGCTTATTATCTCTAGGTACTTTTGAGATTCTGGATTTCGACGACGGATTGGAGCAGATCCTTGATGAGCTCTGTAAGTCTTTTCTCCATTTCTTTTAAGTCATTTAACGTCTAACATAGGAGTGTTCGATATGACGATTTTTGATCATGGACGATAAAAATGTCTCCATGATCTGCTTTTGAAGAAATATCGTAGTATTGTGCTACAGCGCACATTCTGTCACTTGCATTTCTGGCAATTTGCAATAGGATATAATTAGAATGAATGTACAAATGTTTGCCATAAGTAGCCTATTCTAGTCTTAACATAGAAATATTATTTTTATGTAACAAATAGGCTATAAATTATGATTTACTATATGTTGTGTACAAAGTAACACACCAAGCAAGATCCTTTTTATTCCTGTTTATATAAAAGTACGAAGATGTATCGTACAGCTCCGGGTATCCACATACAGCGATGATGATTTTGATCCACTTAGTGGGCTAACGTCAGTAACACCTTGACTTTCTTCCAAATAACGCACATTTCATTCATAATATTAAAACACAGGCCTATAATTTGCACGTTTTTGTTTTTTTTCTGAATTGTGTGAAATGGCTAATAAAAATAGGTAATACAAAACGGGTGAATTGGTTTAGTTTTGACTTCTAGTCGTGAGTGACAGTGTTGGGGAATGGGAAATCTGTTGATTGTCAAGTGCCAAATAAACAGCGATGGAGAGAAAAAGGTCAAAGCCTGATTGTAAAACATTCTGATTGTACATATTTTTGCCACTTTTATGTAAATAGAGTATATTTATTTAAGATCTGATAACTTATACTGTTTTGTGCAGAATTGTGTTTTTCAAATGTTCTGTTGAATGATTTGTGCAATTGAGAAATATAAGCTTGTCTTACACTTATATTCTTATAGTAAAACATGGCTGTTTGTGCAAAATTTTGTGTTTTTTTTTTCTCGGAAGGGTGGGGGGCGCTCAGAGGGGGTCTCGCCCGGAGAGTAATTCAATGTAGAACCGCCACTGCTCCGTCTCAATATACTGCACAACGCGACATACATTAACATCAGTGTTAACTCAGCGGTAGAGTTACTCTCACGGGACACTGCACTTATTCACAATCACAAAAGTACATTATTTGAGTGTTTTAAAGCCTTGCTGGTTAAATGTTTCATTCGTGCGCTGGTCTCACGTGCACTTTTTCTGAGCATGAGCATGTACAGTCAGGGGTGCAAACTCGTCAGGGGTGAAAAAGGTGACAACTTTATATGATTAAAAGACGTTTGAGCGACAACTCAACAAGGACTGTTGTTAAGATACATGAACTTAGTCAGGGCAAATAAACCACTGTAAATCTTTATTTCAGCACTCGAATTATTGAAGCAGCTGACGGGCTAAACGCGAGGTGTTTCTCCGTCTTGAAATAGGCTGTTACAGTCATGTCAGATACATGTACGAGTTGAACGCACATGAACGCCACCACAAAGTCATTATTACGAGTGGGAAACTTGAAATTTTCTGGCGGCGTGTCCGTGAAAAAACGTGTCGGATGCAATGGACGCAGCCAAAGACCATATGCAGTGTCGGTAAAGTTGTCGAAATGAATAAAATGAAAACTATATAAGTTACATAGCCTACACACAATATTATTATATAATTATAATAGAATATATAATTATTCAGTTTACATCACCTTCATAAATGAAATAAAACGGAAAAAAGAAAAAACACACTGATGCACATTCTTCATTCAGTCATAAGTTGCTTGCCGTTAGCTTGTTCCTACACGTTTTACGTAGCCTCTGGAAATATGGATAGCATGCCTGCAGCGTCTAAAAGTTATCCTTCAGGAGTGAGATTGGTTGGTTGAGGGAAAGGACATTAAGGTAAGCCAATCAGAGGCAGAGTAGGGCGGGTCCATTCCTTTGCCAACAGGGGAGAAAACGCTACAGGTGACGTGACACAGATGACATGCAGATACGACACCCCCCCCCCCCCCCATTAAATTTTTTTTACAGATCTACACGATTCACGTGAATGACCTATTTCAAGGTGAAAACGGCGAATTTCGCCGAAAGGTGACAAGTTTGCACCCCTGACAGTACACCCGAAGCGCGCACTAAAAAAACCTGTTAAACAGTGCCCGATTACTGAACCAAGTTATCTTTTGCGCTAATACTGTCAAAACACACAACGTTTACATATAGATTCAGTTGGTTATGTCTAAAATGAAAGTAAACAGCTGAGAGAAAATGGATGTGTGCCTATATATATTAAATGCGTGCAGGTCTTAAAGGGACAGTATTAAACATGCAGCTGACTGTCATTAAAGGGATAGTTCACCCTAAAATTTAATTTCTGTCATTATTTACTCACTCACATGTTGTCCCAAACCTGTATTAATTTCTTTCTTGTGCTGAACACAAAAGAAGATATTTTGAAGAACGTGTGTAACCAAACAGTTGCTGGTCCACAATCAATTTGATAGTAGGACAAAATACTATTGAAGTAACTGAGGACCGCAACTGTTTGGTTTTCCATATTCTTCAAAATAGCATTTATGTTTAGCAGAAGAAAGAAACTCATTCAGGTTTAAAACAACTTTTGAGTGAGTAAATAAAAATAAAACACTATTTTTGGATGAATTATTCCTTTAATGTTAATAAAACACCAAAACACAGAGAAAATTCACTCACCACTCTTGATATGAAAAACTAATGCAGTTGCTTTAATAGGAATCAATATACATAATGTTTTATTTTTATATTTGTTCATTCAATTTCTTTAATGCTCCTGCTAAATACACCTATTGTACCTGAAAATAAAACACTGTTTGCTTTATTTGTATATTACATGTATTTGTAATGTGTATCTTTCTTCTCATTTTTTAATTACAGATAAAATAATGACAAAGATTTTTATCTTCACCCACTTTGGCCTAAATATCCACCGTTCTTTTTTATATTTTGTTACCTTAAAAGGCTTTGTCTTTCTAATAGGGAAATTAGGCTGTTATGCTCAAACAACTTGCAAAATAGAAAAACCAACATGACAAAGAATTGTGATAAAATCGTGAACCGTGATATTTCTAAATGATATTTTTGCCATATCGCCCCTAGTCTAACAATTATAATAACATTCATTATCATTTATTTCACCAGTTGACGAAGTGCAACTACTTGCCAGCGGTGATGACGGTTGAGTTATACAGTACAGGACGGTACATTATACAGACATTATTTTTTTTTCTTAACGTGTTCAAAGTTTCAGTTCCTCATAAACTGTGTTTACTAAATTTGACAGGTGAGCTGGTGAGATGGTTCTGACAACCATGTGGTAATATTACCTGCAGAAGTTGCATGACCACCACTACTCAGGGGGTGGGGGTTGTAGGTGTGGTCTTACCGTAGTGCTCCTGAGTTAATTTTGAGTTTTGACAACAGCGTGTGGGGATGTATCGGAACAATGTAAGATAGGCCTATGCAGTTCTTTTTCTTTTGTTTAACTTTTCTAAATTGTATCAAATGCTAGCTTTCCTAAATTGTAATGGTAAGATTTAGATAAGCATGTTATTGCTTAACGTTCACTTCTGATGCTTTTTTGATTAGATCACGGTAAGATCCTCAACTATTTTTATCTTCTTTTCTAACTTGTAATGTTAGACTACAGGATTTTGACAAGCTTTAAGTGTCCTGTTTTATTACTGGTTCGGACATCAGAGTCCTTCTAAAGCACAAAAACAGTGTGTGTGTGCGTGCGTGTGCATGCTTGCGTGTGTGTGTGTGTGTGTACATACATTTGTGTAGTCCTGTTGCAATTCTGGATTCTCCTCCATGATCCACACTATAAAACACACACATAGTCATATTATATTTTTGATTATGATCCTGGCTTCCAATGATTTTGAAAACAATATAATCAAGATAAAACAATATGTTAAACCATGCTTTAAACATACAAGCAATATTCTAGATGTTAGCAACATGCTAAACATGTTAGAATAGCATAGCATCAGGGTTGCAACTCTCACACACTTTCTAACCCTGTCTCTCACGGATCGACTAAATCTCACAGCAAATAAGACAAAATAAATCACTCAATCTGCTCAGGATTTTCCCATTGGTCTTGTTTGGTTTCACAGAGACTGGACTGGTCTAAAGCACATTAAACCAAATAAAACCAGACCATGAAATGAACAGCTAAAGCGATGACGAGTCAGTAGCAGCTGCCTCTTGTGGTGTCTTCTTTTACTTCCTCTCCTGAAAAGTCTATGTTTTGGACATAAATAGTGACAGACTCTCTTGATCTGTATGTTTCTTAGGCTCATCCCTCTGGATTGGCATTCGTCTGGGCAAATGTCAATCATTATTAACCTGCGTAACGTCGCCGCCCTCGCAGCCAATCAAGATCTCCCACTACAGTTTAAAATGATGTTCAAGTGAATGCTCTGTCTCTTGTGCTCCTACTTTGCTTTTGTGTTCGCTGTCTTTCTAGCCTTGGTGATTGTTTGCTCCGGGGCAGGTTATGTTCTGAGTTAAAGATCTCAAACTGAAATTGGACTAATCAGATGTGAGAAAACTGACATGTCTGACACAAAAAAGTTACTCCCCCAGTTTATCTTGCTTCAAATTAAAGGTCACTAGTACTAAAAAAATGGTCTGGCTTTAATGATAATTACTTAGTTATTTTATATGATTTATTTATTAATCCATTACACACAAGCAATTTTAGTTTAACAGTTATTATAAATCATTTATTTTAAATGAATGTTAATTTATACAGATTGTATATAATATACAGTGCCCTCCAAAAGTATTGGAACAGTGAGGCCAATTCCTTTATTTTTGCTGTAGACCTAAAACATTTGGGTTTGACATCAAACGATGAATAGGAGACGAGAGATCAGCATTTCAGCTTTTATTTACAGGTATTTTCATCTGGGTCTGATACAAAACTTACAAGATATCACCTTTTGTTTGAACCCACCCATTTTTCATGTTACCAAAAGTATTGGAACATGTGACTGACATGTGTGTTTTGTTGCCCAGGTGTGTCCTATTAATTGATTATTCAAACAATAAATAGCACTGAATGTCTGTGCTCAGTTTCAGATCCACGCAGACTGCATTTATAGTTAGTTAGACGTGTAACCAACATGAAAACCAGAGAGGTGTCTATGGGTGAAAAACGAGCAATTGTGAAGCTGAGAGAAGATAAAAAAAAAAAATCAATCAAACCATTGCACAAACATGGGCAATAGCAAGTACAACCATTTGGAATCTCCTGAGGTAGAAAGAAACCACTGGTGTACTAAGTAACACACCTCGAACGGGTAGATCAAGGAAAACATCAGCAGGTGACGACAGAAACATTGAGACAGCTGTAAAGAAAGACCCTAAAACAACTGTTAGTGACATCAGCAACAACCTCCAATGGGCAGGAGTGAAGGTATCACAAACTACTGTTCGCAGAAGACTTTATGAACAAAAGTACAGAGGCTACACCAGAAGATGCAAACCACTCATTAGCGAGAAGAATAGGAGACAAGCCTCAAAAATTCTGGGACAAGGTTTTATGGACTGATTTTATGGACCAAACTGATGGAAAGGCTAAAGTTTGGAGAAAGAAAGGATCATGATCCCAAACATACAAGCTCATCTGAAACACAGTGTACACAGGTGTACATTATAGTACACATTACACAGATAATGTAATGGCTTGGGCTTTCATCGCTTCTTCTGGGACAGGCTCAATAATCTTCATTAATGATGTAACATGACGGCAGCAGCAAAATTAACTCGGAAGTCTTCAGAAATATTTTGTCTGACAATTTACAGAAAGATGCAACCAAACTGATTGGGAGATCCTTCATCATGCAGCAAGATAATGACCCAAAACATAGTGCCATCAGGGCAAAAAGTGGAAGGTTTTAGACTGGCTAAGTCAATCTCCACACTTAAACCCCATAGAGTATGCATTTTACCTGCTAAAGAAGAGACTGAAGGGAGTAACCCCCCCAAACTGAAAGAGGCTGCGGTGAAAGCCTGGAAAAGCCTCACAAAAGAAGAATGCAAAAGTTTGGTGATGTCAATGGGTCACAGACTTGATGCAGTTATTGAAAGCAAAGGATTTGCGACTAAATATTTAGTCTTATTCACTTTAATCTAGTTTAAGTCAATCTGTTCCGATACTTTTGCTCACATGAAAAATGGGTGGGTTCAAACAAAAGGTGATATCTGTAGGCTTTCCTGTAGCTCAAATAGTAGAGCATGGCACTAGCAACGCCAAGATCATGGGTTCGATTCCCAGGGAAAGCAAGAGCTGATAAAATGTAAAAACTGTAACTTGAATGCAATGTAAGTCGCTTTGGATAAAAGCGTCTGCTAAATGCATAAATGTAAATGTAAATATCTTCTAAGCTGTGTGTCAGATCCAGATGAAAATACCTGTAAATAAAAGCTGAAATGCTGATCTCTTGTCTCATATTCATATTTTGATGTAAAACCCAAATGTTTTCAGTCTACAGCAAAAATAAAGGAATTGGCCTCACTGTTCCAATACTTTTGGAGGGCACTGTAAATCAGTTGTAGAATCAATAGATACCACCTTAAAAATGACAGTGACCTTACATGTTCGAGTCTCTATCGCTGTATATTTCCAACTATATAAACTAACTTACAGTGAGGAAAATAAGTATTTGAACACCCTGCTATTTTGCAAGTTCTCCCACTTAGAAATCATGGAGGGGTCTGAAATTGTCATTGTAGGTGCATGTCCACTGTGAGAGACATAATCTAAAAAAAAAAATCCAGAAATCACAATGTATGATTTTTTAACTATTTATTTGTATGATACAGCTGCAAATAAGTATTTGAACACCTGTCTATCAGCTAGAATTCTGACCCTCAAAGACCTGTTAGTCTGCCTTTAAAATGTCCACCTCCACTCCATTTATTATCCTAAATTAGATGCACCTGTTTGAGGTCGTTAGCTGCATAAAGACACCTGTCCACCCCATACAATCAGTAAGAATCCAACTACTAACATGGCCAAGACCAAAGAGCTGTCCAAAGACATTAGAGACAAAATTGTACACCTCCACAAGGCTGGAAAGGGCTACGGGAAATTGCCAAGCAGCTTGGTGAAAAAGGTCCACTGTTGGAGCAATCATTAGAAAATGGAAGAAGCTAAACATGACTGTCAATCTCCCTCGGACTGGGGCTCCATGCAAGATCTCACCTCGTGGGGTCTCAATGATCCTAAGAAAGGTGAGAAATCAGCCCAGAACTACACGGGAGGAGCTGGTCAATGACCTGAAAAGAGCTGGGACCACCGTTTCCAAGGTTACTGTTGGTAATACACTAAGACGTCATGGTTTGAAATCATGCATGGCACGGATGGTTCCCCTGCTTAAACCAGCACATGTCCAGGCCCGACTTAAGTTTGCCAATGACCATTTGGATGATCCAGAGGAGTCATGGGAGAAAGTCATGTGGTCAGATGAGACCAAAATAGAACTTTTTGGTCATAATTCCACTAAACGTGTTTGGAGGAAGAAGAATGATAAGTACCATCCCAAGAACACCATCCCTACTGTGAAGCATGGGGGTGGTAGCATCATGCTTTGGGGGTGTTTTTCTGCACATGGGACAGGGCGACTGCACTGTATTAAGGAGAGGCCAGTATTTAATCCTGTAAATTCCTGGCAATGTTAAACAGTGTGGCCACGGCTTCACCTCAAACCTGGACAAAAGTTTATTCCAGTGCTGTCCACACCACATCAACCTCTCTGCCTGTTATTTTACGGCATGCTACTACCATATTCCATGGACATAAATAACAAATAATAAGCACGCTTTGATGGCCACTAAACATCAGCTGCCACACATATATTTTTCAGCGTGTTTTTGTAACTCTTTTGTCTACAAAATTCACATCTAATTTATGTACCATTTAGTTATATCAAATATAATACAAATATTTTTAAAAAGAACGTCTCATAAAAATTACTGTCATATATGAACATTTATGCTATAAATTTAGGTGAAAAATATTGCCAATTGTTTTTATGTGTTTGTTTAAATAAATTCATTTCACTATCTCATCTACTCTCAGTGTCTGAGTTGTTGAAAATTTATTTCAACACCTTGTTTCATTCATGAATTAATCAGCATTTAAAAGGTACACAGTGTACAAAAAAAAAAACAACTGATATAATCAGCAGCTAAATTATCAATCTGTCTTCCAAACTGTGTTTTTGTCTTATCCTGAATTACTTGTCTCGTGTTTGTTTCTGTGTAGTTCCTGTCTGGCCTTATTTGGTATTTCCTGTTCTTGTTTAGTTTAATTGCTTTTGATTCCTTGCACCTGAGTTCATTATTATCCAGTGTATATTAGTTCCTGTTTGCTCTGTGTTCCTTGGTCGGTTCTACTAGTTATGTTTGTGAGTTTGAAATCAGTTCTATGTTAGATTTTCCCAGTGTTTCATCATTAAAGACAGTTATGTTTATATATTCTGAGACTCCTGCATTCTCCCTACAACTACGACCGTGACAGAACTATGGTACACCTATAAAAATGTTCATATTCAGACTATTTTAGACCTGTCTGGATGACAGCCGCTATGGAGTAGCCCAGTACCAGTGTGACTCGTCATACACATCAACAGAGAGAAGTAGCTCTGACTGCAATGTTCTTCCACATCATACATGTGGTTTTGTTTATTAACTGCTAGAGCACCAAAAGTTACATAGTATACCTTTTCCACGAGTTCACACTTGCATATAATGAACAGAGTAAAGGTTATGTGTATTTGGCGTGCTGTCCGGGGAGAGGGCTCCGAGCTCGGCATTTAGCCCGGACCCAGAGCGGCATTTAGCCCCCCCCCCGAGTGCTCCTCCCCGTGCTGAGGTAGGAGTGGGCTGGTGGTAGGATGGTGAGGAGTTGGGGTGGAGGAGGGATGCTGAAAGACTGTAGAGAGGATGAAGGTAAGATGGCTTGAGCTATTTATAGAAGTTCTCTCTCGGCTGATAGGATAGGCCGTGTTATTGCTGAGGATGAATTGGCCATGGTAATTATCTTCATGTGCTCCCCCCGAAATTTGTTAATAAAACATCATAAAGTGAACAGTTTGATGACGACTCACTTATAAAGACAGTCCCTTGCCTCCATCTACTGGCCTAACAATGATACTGCACTGACTGACAGCCTGTCTAGTTCATGCAGAGATAAGTTCCAGTGCTGATACTGCTGGAATATTATCATTACACTTTCAGTGGCATTGAATGGCCTTTAAATGAAAATAATACTGTTTATCGCAATTATTTCTCGCCCAACAAAAAGTAGTTATTGTGACCTACACACATTTTATGCTATTTTTCAATTAATGCAGCAAGTTAAACCAGAGCAAAGGCATTTGAAATACATCGAGGCAGATTAATGCTATCTGATGGAAAGAAAGGAAGAAAGAAAATCAAATGTAATAAACTTTTTTTTAGGAAAGTAGATCTCAAGGGCCAGAGCTGAGAACTGCTGGTGTAACCACTGGATACCATCATTACTTTTATTAGGTTTTACATTTGATTATGCATTTAAATATTATAGAAAACTTTTGGTCAAGGTTTAGATTTTTGTTTTTGTTTGTTTGTCTTCTGGCTGAACTAACTGGTAAACAGCTGGCCAATGATATTTGTTGTTTCAGCCAGAAAGCATATAGAAAATGTTAAAAAGAACCTTGAGGAGAGTATTCTGTCTCAGTCACAATTCATTTATTTTATAGAAAAGAAGATGCATTGATAGTAAATAGTGACTGAGGCTGTTAGTCTGGTACAAAATACAAATGTGTATATTATGAAAAGTGTATACTGTAACTGTTACGGTATCATCCCTCTTTAACATGATGCATGATTAACATGATTAACATGATCAAGCACAGTGGCTCGGTGGTTAGCACTGTTGTCTCACAGCAAGAAGGTCCCTGGTTCGAGCCCCGGTAGGGACAGGAGCTTTCTGTGTGGAGTTTGCATGTTCTCCCTGTTTATGCTGGGTGCTACAGATTCCGACTTGTGTGTGTGTGTAATAGACTTGTTTATATATTAACTGGTTCTCACCATGAATATAGCCATATATGCTGGAATGGTGTTAAGAACAATCAACAACTACTTCCTACTTGTTTTTTGTTTTTAAATCTCAAATATATTTAAAATTTAATTTGGTTAAATGACAACACACAAACAACAACTACTTGTTTTTTTTTTTTAAATCTCAAAAAAAAAAAAATAATAATAATAATATATATATATATATATATATATATATATATATAAAACAAGTAGGAAGTAGTTGTTGTTTGTGTGTTGTCATTTAACCAAATTAAATCAATGAAATCATTTCAATGTAAGGTACATTGCTCTCCACTGTCATCTTTCATTAAAGGCATTAAAAGCCCATAAATATAACTTAAAAAAAATAGATATAAAATAACCATTTATATGGTTGCTTCTTATTTATTTTATTTCAATTAATACTGCTCTTGGTGTTTGTGGTGGTGTGGCAGGGCTAATGCTCTTTAAATCTGTTATATTATCGTGTCCTCTAGAAACCCCTAGACGTATATCTACATAGATACACTGAGTAGTTCAAAATCAACTAATAAAACCTAAAAACTTGCTGCTCAACATACTGTAGTTTGTCCAGATACTTGAGTTTTTCAGAGAGCAGCTTCACTCCTGAATCTCCTGGGTGATTGTAGCTCAGATCCAGCTCCTTCAGGTATGAGGGTTTTGAACCCAGAGCTGAAGACAGATAACCACAGCCTTCCTCTGTCACCATACAGCCGGATAACCTACAGACACACACATCAACAGTACACATTACATTAGTTTGGCTGTCAGACATCACTAACACACAGTCATTTGTGCTGTTATTTTCAGTAGTTTCAGTCACAAAAGTAAAGTAATCAGAAACAGTTATAATCCATTAATGTACAAATGTACTTAAAAACAGGCACAAAGTATTTCTATATTGTCACTAGACACCCAAGGTTAACTTCCTGGGGTGGACAATGGCGCTGTCACTTAAATTTTTTCCTGATGACAACGAAAAGAACTTAAAATGCTCCGTAATATACTGCAAGTGCAATACATCATTTGAATCTGTAAAGAGTCTACTGTTATTTGTGTACACTCACAATATCAACAAAACCATGTGCTTTTGTGAAATAAAGAAAATATACATAGTGTATGCATGGTGTGTTTTCAGTCATCTCAGTCTCCATGAATATCATTCTGAAATGCATCAATAAAATGAACAAACTCAGCAAATAATTGACACACAGACATGAGGAATATAACTATGGAATGCTTGAAGTGTCTACTTTTAGATGAAGTAAGTCTTATCAAAAACAAATATTCTATGTTAAGGTAATCCATATGAAACTAACGTGAGGTACCGTTTTTTTCCTGTCTGAGCTCATTATCTGTAATG
Source organism: Onychostoma macrolepis (assembly GCF_012432095.1). Taxonomy (NCBI): domain Eukaryota; kingdom Metazoa; phylum Chordata; class Actinopteri; order Cypriniformes; family Cyprinidae; genus Onychostoma; species Onychostoma macrolepis. Next base: position 52,544,612 of record NC_081157.1, on the reverse strand, counting down.
TGATCATGCCCACGAACAGCGTGCGCTGTTCATATGATAATTATCCATGTAAGACATGCGGACATGTAAACGCCCACATCGCCTCCAAGTGTGAAGATTCATCAAGTTCATCTCGGCTACTTTTCATTTTTTTTAAAAAAGACACACTGAGAGAAATAAGCCAGAATTTACCTCAGAAGAAGAACGCGATGCAACGTGCCATTTGATCCAGCAGAGGAGATCATTTCAAGTAATGTTTCTTATTTGCATTAGATAATATGTTACTGTGACAAACTTGAACACATTTAGTAGTTGGACTTTTCCCAACTGTAATTCCAGACTAAAATGTGTGAAATCAAGTGCAACATTGCATCTAAATGTTGTATGACGCAAGGATGTTTTTTATACTCTATATACTATAACAATAGATTATATAAACTAAGACAGGCATGAGTGTTTTTTTGTTTTTTTTACTGTATTTTTATTCAACTTTTTGTAAACATAACATACACATAGAATTTACTTAAAATATTAATACTGGGGTAAAATAATAATAAATAAATAAAAATGGATAAATAAATAACCAAACAAAATAGTAAATGTTCGATTTCAACCGTAAATCTGCAGTCACATATCTGATTGGAACTCTGAAGAATCGTATTTTCATCTTCCAGTCCAATTCCTTCCATATTTGACTACTGATACACTTATGACAGCTGGCAAATATATTTAACCACATATCATTCTCAATTATAGTATTTAGCTCTAATTCCCAATTTCCTTTGGTATAAAATGAGTAATCACATTTGTCTTGCCGTAATTTTCTGTTAACCCTCTGGGGTCTGAGGTCATTTTGGGGCCCTTGAGATGTTTTGACATGCCCTGATATTTGTGCTTATTTCAGCTACTTAAAACATACTATTGACCAACATGTAATTTTTTTGTATTCAGCACAAACTGTGCTACAATAATATGTGACCAAGATGAAAAAAATGTAGCTGAAATAAGGCCATAAAACCCACACTAAATAGTCCTGAACAAGACTTTTGAGTAATCAGTCTTGTAGGCTAGAATATTTACTTCAAAATTATGTGAAAATCATTCTGCTTACTCATTCACAGAAAACAATATATTGATTTAAAATTTTCAAGACATGTTTTGTGATCGAGGATCTGTATGCGAGGGAGTGGCAATGGCCATGAATATTAAGTGAGTCTCACCTGAGAGACAAAGGGCCCTCCCCTAATGGCCCCTAATGGCCCATCAGTGTGACTGTGACTCTGAGGCAGGTAAGAGAGAATGTGAGGAGATTGAAAAAAAGGGTTTTTTAAATTATTTGTATTTTATTTACAACACAGTATAATCAAAACATACATAATGAAGGTCAAAGACACATTATTGTGCACACTGATCTAACCACAGAGATGTGAACAGACTTTGAGTCATTCCTGCAACAGATTCTGTTCAACAAGTGAAACAAGTAAATCATACCTGATATTTACTGATAGTGTTATTTAAGTGTTTCTACTTCTTTCCATGGATTCAAGAAGAAAAAAACATAATCAGTAGAAAAGGAGCTTGTTTTAACTTAGAATATCAGTGTAGTTGAACATCTGATGTTGGTACAGCGCTCTCAGAGGAAACCAGTTTGAAGAGACATCAGGATACATCTGGTGCTGGTATCTGATTCAATGAAATACAAACAAAAAAAAAAAAACATTTGTGAGCATGTTAATATCAGGAACATCTGTATATATATATCATAAATATCATATACATCACTATCATAAAAAAGAGAAAGAAATCTTATATCTGAGAAACTAATTATTATTGTTTAGCACGTTATTAAAATCTATTTCTGAATAGAGTAGGCTATTAATAAACATGTACTAAACATACTTAGACTCGTAGCATTCATCATGTTACAGTGTACAATCATATTACTTTTGTTTTATATAGAGCATGAAAACATCATCGCGCCGTAAGAAATTTAAATACAATGAATTGCCTATCATATTCAAAATGTTTTACACGATTTCAAACATTGTAGTCAGGAATTATAGTTTGGGAAAAACCCAACTATGATTTTGTAGTCATATAGACTAGTATGTATGATTTTATAGTAGCCTATGATATGATTCTGTAGCCACAGACTCAAGCATGCTTTGTACAATAAAAGGATGTACTTTGTACTATAAAAAATGATATTTTATATCTGAGAAACTAATTATTATTGTTTAGCACGCTATTAAAATCTATTTGTGAACAGAGTATTAATAATAAACATGGTCTAAACATTCTTAGACGCGTAGCATTCATCATGTTGTCGTTTGGGGGAAAACCCAGCTAACTGTTAGTAAATCTGTTCAAGTTTATGTCACAATAAAACGTTAACTAATGTAAAAAAGAAACATTACTTACTCATCTCCTCTGCTGGATGAAATCGTGTTCTTCTTTCGAGGGAAATCCTGCTTTTACTCAGCGCATCTTCTTCCAGAAACGAACAGTAGCAGCGATGCATCTCCTCGCTCTTTGTTTGTTTTGGGCGTTTGCATGTGCGCACTTACCACGTGGCTATTTACATATGAACAGCGCGAGCCGCGCGAGGGCGGGATCACATTAGAGATAATGAGTCAGACGGGACAGATTGAACATCGTGTTGGTTTCATACGGATTACTTCATCACAGAATGTTTGTTTGACTTGCTTCATTTCAAAGTAGACACTTCAAGCTTTCTATCGATATAACTCTCATGTCTCTGTGTTGAGTATTTGCTGAGTTACAGTTCATTTTAGTGACGCGTTTCTAAAAGCAGTTCGCGGAGACGGAGAAGACAGAGAGCGCACCCTGTTTGTTTTCTTTATTCTTCAGAAGCACAAAGTTTAGTTGTTATTATGAGTGTATACAAATAAAAGTAGACCCCTTACAGATTCGAATGGTGTATTGCTCTTATCTGTACGATCAAAAATGGCAGAGTAATTCAAGCTCATTTCGGCCTTATCAGGAAAATCTGCCTCAAAACGCATATATGCGTTTGTCGATCCCAGAGGGTTAATATGGGCTACATGATTTTTAGTAGGTAAAGCATGTTCAATAATATTAAATATTCTCTTCCGATCTACTAAAGACACTTTCCGATACAGAAGAAAGAAAATCTGGGTTATCTTTAATATTATTGCTGGAGATAAGGCTATTGCTCCTCTAAAAGTTTTTTTTTTTCTTTTCGTGGAATTTGTTTTTTACAGTATGCTGTATCCATATATTTGTTTTCTTCACTCCCTTTTGTGCTTGCAAATCCATGGATGGCAGAACTTTCAAAGAAACTCCAGGAAGTGAATTCTGTTCTATACTGACCCATTCTGCCTCCTTTTTGACACCAAGCCAAGCAGTGATAGCCCTGAGCTGAGCAGCCCAATAATAGTATCTAAGATTAGGAAGGTTCAACTCCACCATCTTTATTTGACATAAGTATTTTTAGTCTTATTCTTGGTCTTTTATTTGGCCATTTTTTCTAATTTATTAAATGCTGAGACCGGAACCAGAACTGGAAGGGATTGAAATAGGAAGAGAAGTCTCAGCAAAATGTTAGTTAATAGTTATGACCAGCATTTTCACAGTTTCTATCCTACCAAACATAGAGAGAGGTAGTACTTCCCATCTAGCCAAGTTTTTGTAAGATTTACAGAACCTCAGACACTTTGGTCTCCTGAGATGTACAATACACACAGTGTATTAACAAATGGCGCTTTTCCACTGCATGGTATGGCACGGTAAGGTTCAGTACAGTTCAACTCACTCAGAATCATCAATAGTATGATATAATGTTCTACATGAATGCAAGTGATATTAACAGTCATGTTTGGTATCATTTGAATCATCTCTGTGCGTCTGGTACAATGGTCTCATTCTTAAAAGTAAACTAAAAGTAATACAGATCCTAAGATTTTAGAGATATTCTGCTCACTGTAGAGGGTGTGCCATTTCCCAGTGTCTTTCATGCAAATTACCATCTGTGTCCAAATGGTGTTAACACATCTAGGCCTTGATCAATGCAAATTTTAATTGTTAGTTCCTGCCTCCATTTTGGAGGATGTTTGTCTTGGTCTGAAGTACTTAAGGAAATGTTGCAAGAGGATTGGGGCCTTCTGAAGCTGGAATGAGCCCGTGATATGAAGTATGTTCACACACTACATACATACTATGTTTTACTTTTCAAATTCAAAATAGACCAATCTACCTTTTTGTAACTGACTTTAAATAGTTATGACCAATCTTGAAGAAAGCAAATGAGATGACTAACTTTTTGAGACCTATTCTAAACAGTTTATTCAACCGGCCACTGATCCTACAACAATACTGCACTGCTGGAAAAGGCTCTCAGCCAATCAGATTCAAGAACCAGAACAAACTGTTGTATACAGTGTTGGGTGTAACGCGCTACTAAGTAACGCGTTACTGTAACTAAATTACTTATCCACTGAAAAAGTAAAGTAAGGGATTACTGTTCATTTTTAGCGAATTTATTTACAGTTACTTATAAAGTACTTGCGTTACATACAGTAAATAGTTTCAACAGTTCTAAAATCAATATTGAATTTGAAATCTAAATTTACCGTCTAAAGATAAAATTGAATGCAGCGTCTTTAACCCTCTGCACACCAGCGCGTTCACTTTCAGTTCTTCCTGATTCACAGAGAAACCTTAAATACTCAGATACAGATAAGACTAAATTCAATTGAATCTAAAAAGGGCCTGCTTTTATTTGTGTACACTGACAATAACAACAAAACATTGTGCTTTTGCAAAATAAACAAAACAAACAGGGTGCACTTTCTGCCGTCTAGGTCTCCGTGAGCAGCTTTCTACGTGCCACAAATTCAGCGAATATTTGACACAGAGACATGAGAAATATGTCTATAGAAAGCTTGTGTGTCTATTTTTAAATGAATGAATTCAAATCGAAAACGAATATTCTCTGATTATGTAATCCGTATGAAACTAAAGCGAGGCACAGTCTTTCCGGTATATGAACGCTTGAAGTGTGAAATATTAAATGAACAAATTCAAATGGAAAACGAATATTCCTGATTATGTAATCCTTATGAAACTAAAGTGAGGTAGTCTTTCCCGTATATGAAGCATGAAGTGTCTACTTTTAAATGAATGAATTCAAATGGAAAACAAATATTCCTGATTATGTAATCCTTATGAAACTAAAGTGAGGTAGTCTTTCCCGTATATGAAACTTGAAGTGTCTACTTTTAAATGAATGAATTCAAATGGAAAACTAATATTCCTAATTATGTAATCCTTATGAACCTAAAGTGAGGTACAGTCTTTCCCGTATCTGAGCTCATTATATGCAGTCACCTGGGCACAAACACCCTCATCTAGATACAAAAAAAAATTGATTTAAAAAAAATAACAATTCAAGATTAGTCTAATTTTCATCGTTTTTGAAAGAAGTCCTGCTATGAGAAATTTACCTCAGAAGAACAGCGCAATCTGACATGGCATTATTCAGCAGAGAAGATCATTTATGTAATTTATTCTTACCTACATAACGTGTTATTTTTACATAAACCTGTACGGATTTTTACTAGTTGGGTTTTTCCTGAACATCTTGCCAAACTGAAATGTATTGTTTAACTGTTCTTAAGCTTTTTTGTTTTCCAGATATTTTGTTATTCAGAGTATTTCTATTTGTTAAACAAAGGTGGTTACACTTTTTTAATAAAAATGTTTAAGTGTTTAAGTATTACAGTTGTAAAGCTAAAAGGTTAAACTATTCTATGTTTGACTCAAATTGAAAGAATAAAGTTTAATTTCTATTAAGGTTTATAGGGATTTTAAGATGTAACCTAATTAGCAATTTAAATAATTATGTTACTTATTGAGTAACTAAGTTACTTTTCAGACAGAGTAATTAGTAAAGTAATTTAAATACAATATTGATGATGTAATTAGTAATAGTAATTAATTACTTTTTGAAAGTAACTTACCCAACACTGGTTGTATAAAATGACACACTCTAATCCTGTTTACGTGAAATAAGCCACTCCTGAGCAGGTTGGATCTAATGGACCTGTTGCTATGACAGCAATATCAGGATGAGCTTTGAATAACTTAACAATCCTGGATCATGTCAAAAAATAAAATTCAGCTGTTTGTCACCTCAATATTTGATATTTTTCATGCTGCTCTGCTGCACTCCGATCAGTTTGATGTTCAAATGACCAAAAAAGTAATATTTTAGGCCTCAGTGGTCTAAGAGTGCTCTCCAAGGTAAAGATTATTAAAATAACCATCAAATCAAGAAGACAGGGTTTTACTGTTCACAGAAACAGCAAACAGTAAAGTAATATCCAGTGACCCAAAATATTTAATTTTATATAGAGTCAGAGTGCAAATTAGGCAATTACCAATTAAGTGTAAATGCATACATATTTTTAAAATAAAAATACTATTGGCAAATAGTTCAAATACATTACATACATTCAAAGTAAAAATACAATACTAATATTTATGTCTGTCTTAATATCTTTGCTTTCAATGATTAAACCATTAATTTTATAAAGTATAAAAAATATAAAATAATTTAAAATATTTTTTAAAACCATGGAAAACATTAAAGCTTCTTGATGCTTCAACATATTCATACTTCTCATACAGATTTGGGAAGATGTTTTGTGCATTTTGCATTTTCAAATCCATGTTTATCCATGTTGACCCAAACTCACAGCGCTTGCATGAAATGGAGTCACTCTGAGACACGATTTTCTTGTGTGTTAATGAATATGGTGTCATGCTTCACTCTCAAACTAAATGTGGTAGCATGTTAATCATTTTATGGAAAACAATTTACCTCAGTATCTCCAGCTTACAGTTTCTCTTCAGTCCATCAGAAAGCAGCTTCGCTCCTGAATCCTCCAGGTCATTGTTACTCAGGTCCAGCTGTCTCAGACGGGAGTTTGAGGATTGTAGAGCTGATGACAAACTCTCACAAGACTGAGAAGTGAGATTACACATGGAAAACCTGAACGAGAAAAACAGTAATTGCACACAGAGTAAAGCTTAGCAATGTGATTTTTAATGATCAATTTAATGGGGGACAAAAAGAAATCAATGAAAGTGTTTGAAATCAAACCTCAGTATCTCCAGCTGACAGTTTGGACTCTTCAGTCCATCAGAAAGCAGCTTCACTCCTGAATCCTGGAGGTCATTGTTACTCAGGTCCAGCTCTCTCAGACAGGAGTTTGAGGATTGTAGAGCTGATGACAAACTGTCACAAGACTGGGCAGTGAGACTACAGCCATAAAGCCTGTGAAGAGAACAAAACAAACAGCCATATTAATGTGTTTATCAGGTTTATAATCTCGACTGCATGTTTGTCCCAAGTACAACATAAACATTAAAATGGTAGACATTAAAAAAGACATTAAAATGGTATAAGTAACAGAAATAAGCACAAATGTCAGGACATGTCAAAATATCCATAAAATCCCTCAGAATCTAAGTTTGCAGCAAATCAAACTGAATCATGAATAATTTTATCCAATTCAACTCACTGACTCAGTGATCTGGTCACAGCGGTTCATGTTATCAACACACTCAATCTGTCCTTCTGAAATGAGGCAAGTAATATAATATAAGAAAGTAATATAAATGTGTTCAAAGGATTTGATTGATGAAGCGAAAATAGAGCTACTACAATAAATGCATAAAGAAAGGGAACATGTTTTAAATTGACACAAAATTGTAAATTGAAACAAACTGTTCAAAAGAATCACTTAAGGAAATGTAGGTATTATTTCATTTCTCAAAAAAACTGCATTACAAAATTCCAAATTTTACAGGATGCATGGAAACCATGATTGTTTTCTCATCAGGTTTTTGAGTAGACATTGCCGGCCTTATGTCCTTGGAGAAGAATTATTGATACATTCATTCTACAATATAAATAGGAAAATCTGCTAGCTGTAGTTATGAAACGCCAATTCATCCTCATATTGTAACACAGGGATTCAGTGAATGTAAAACCTCAGTGTGTTCAGCTGACAGTGTGAACTCTTCAGACCATCAGAAAGCAGCTTCACTCCTGAATTCTGCAGGTCATTGTTACTCAGGTCCAGCTCTCTCAGATGACAGTCTGATGATTGGAGAGCTGAAGATACAGATTCACAGCATGTCTCATCAAGACCACAGCCGTCAAATCTGCCAAAACAGAAGGTTTATTATTATTATTATTAGGTCTGATTATTTTCTGATGTTCAGTGTTTCTGCAATAACTTATTGTGCCATTCATAATCAGGAAAAGAAGACATTTTACATAGTATTTTGACAATTAATTGTTTAGTGAAGTAGAATAAAATTCTTGATCATACAGCAGTCAGTAAAATTACTCACAAGGCTTTTCGGCAGCATCTCACAGCTGGAACCAGTCTTGTAAAGCCTGCTTGTGATGACGTATATCTCTTTGGGTTGAACTCATCCAGCACATTCTCTGACGTCAGCAGTACTGTGATCAGCAGAGTGCACATTGAAGATGAGAGATCTCTTCCTGGATGTGCATCTGAACTGAGGTATCTCTGGATTTCCTCATATAATGAATGATCCTTGAGCTCAAGTAAGCAGTAGAATAGGTTGACTGAAGCTTCATCTGAGATATTCTTGTTTTGTACTTGTTTAATATATTGAGTTATTTGTCTGATACTCTCTGTGGTGTCTTCAGTGTTTGTGATCAGACCTTGGAGCAGATTTTGACTGCATTTCAGTGTAATGCCCATCAGAAACCGCAGGAACAGGTCCAGATGTCCTCTTTGACTCTCCATGGCTTTATCAACAGCCTCATGCAGTAGCTCCTGCAATGTGATATTTTCTTCTGGCTCATCAAAGAAAAACTGAAGCTCCTGCATGTTCTTGTTCAAGTAACAGAGGAACACATGCACTGCAGCGAGAAACTCTTGAACACTCAGATGCACAAAGCTGAAAATCTTCTTGTAATGAAGTAATTTCATCTTAAAGATCTCAGCAATCAATCCTGTGAACTCCGTGTCTTTACTCATGTCAATACCACATGCTTTCAGATCTTCCTCATCGAACACAATGTGTTCCTTCTTCAGCTGTTCAAACGCTAGCTTGGCTAACTTTAAAATCATTGTTCTGTTTGAATCTAGGTTCTTTGTAGATTCTCTTTCTGTCTTTTCGTCATATTTCTGGTTCTTCATTTTCATCTGTATCAGCAGGAAGTGGATGTACATTTCAGTGAGTGTTGTGCTGATGTTTTCTTCACTGTTCTTGATGAGAAGATCCTGAAGTACTGTAGCTGTGATCCAGCAGAACACAGGAATGTGGCACATGATGTAGAGACTAGGAGACATCTTAATGTGTGAGATGATTCTGTCAGCCAGACTCTCATCTGTGATTCTCTTTCTGAAGTACTCCTCCTTCTGCTGGTCAGTGAATCCTCGCACCTCAGTGAACAAACCTACATACCGAGGAGGGATCTGTTTGGCTGCTGCTGGTCGTGAGGTCACCCAGACTAGAGCTGATGGAAGCAGCTGACCTTTGACCAGACTTGTGAACAGCACATCTACAGATGATCTTTCCTCAACATCGTTCAATGTTTTGCTTTTAAAATTTAAAGGCAGGTGACTGTCATCAAGTCCATCAAATATAAAGGCAAGTTTACATTCCTCATATAACTTTGATTTTTCCATGTTCTTCAATTCAGCATAAAATTTCCGCAGAAACTCATGGAGATTGAACTCTCTGTCTTTAATGCAGTTAATCTCTCTGAATGGAAGCAGGAACACACAGTCTATATCCTGATTGGCTTCTCCTTCTGCCCAGTCCAGGATGAACTTGTGCACAGAGACTGTTTTTCCAATGCCAGCGACTCCTTGGTCAGCACAATCTTTTTCTCATTGTTTTCCTTAATAATGTAAATATATCATTGCATTTGATTGGTTTGTCCTGTGTTTTTTTGTTCTTGAAAGCATCATCAATCTTCATAAACTCACGATCCTGATTAACCTCCTTCATTTCTCCCTCTGTGATGAAGAGCTCTGTGTAAACAGCCTGGAGATGTGCTTTATTTTCTTCTGTGCCCTCAAAAATACCTTCTGCTTTCTTCTTTGTGTTGGATTTGTGAGTTTCCAAGAATTTTTTCAGAATCAAATCTGCTGTTTTAAAAGATGATTAAGTTAATAAAACATAGGGGAAAAGCAAAAACAGATTTATTTTTTTTAAAAGACACATGACAAAGCTTTTACATCAGCATGATCTCTTCAGAATTAATTCAACATATTGTAATTAAAGTACTTTTGAAAGTAACACCAAATTCTTTAAATATACATAGATGGAGCACATATAATACTTGAATGGGAGAAGTGCAGTGCACAATATGGTGGAATAGTCCCGCTTCTGAATAAAAGAGCGGGTTGTTAATTGGTAAAGTCACTGTGTCACTGCAGCTGCACTAAGAAGCTCTGGTTGCTATAGAAACAGTCAGCATCCTGAGACACTCTTAGGACCGTGTATGTGCAATGACTGGTTTAGCCTGAAAAATATGCTTTTTTAACGCCACTTGAGCATAAGAAACATTTTATGAGACACTTGTTGTCAATGTCAAATTTCATTGTTAATTTCATTGCTGCTTGAGAGGCGTTTCAAAGATAGCCGCCGAGTGAAATGATTTGCCTTAAAGGGATTTTGGTAATATAGTTTTGAGGTTTTCGATTTAATTCACTAAATTTGTCAAGACTTTCATGGATTTTTGCATTCAAATCAAGTCATCCAGGAATATTTAACTGTTTTCAACACCTAATTTGTAAACTCAGTACAGAGGATAGTGCTTCAGGAACAGCTGGCAGTGAATGCACTGTTTCTGTGTATATAAGGTATACTGGTGTGGTCATTGCTGGTCACATACGGTGGCTGGCTGAAGTTTCTGGCTGTTGAGGAGGTCAGTTTAGTTAGATCTGGTGATACAGTACAACACCTCTCACATTTCTAATATTAATAATGCTCCCAACCCTGATCTGTCCAGCATTATGAACAACACCATTGCATGGAGGTGTTTTTATTCATTGCCATTGTTAATCTTACACTGACTGTGATTTATACAGAGAAAATTATGGGGGGAAAAACTGTTTTGAATACGACTGATAAGACTGCACCTTGTTTTTCAGTGAGTTTCTCTGCCCTCTCTGTCTCTGAGATTTTTTGTGAATCTGTGAAGAGAGAGAGAGAAAAAGGACACAAGTAAAAAATGTGTGACAAAATATACAGATACATGAAAGAAAATACTGTAAAGTATGTCTGTGTAAGAACAATACGACCATAAATGATCCCCTATCACCTCAGATATTTGCTTTATGTATAGAGCCCTTAGCGCAGAGTATACGAGTTAATTCTTTAATAAAAGGTCTTAAAATTGAAGATGAGGAACATAAACTTGCACTGTATGTGGATGATGTGATTTTGTTTTTAACAGATGTAGAAACATCATTACCCTGAGTGTTAAAAGAGAGTTATATGGAATTGTGTCAGGATATAAACTGAACTTTAATAAGACAGAAGCTAAGGAAAAAGGGGGTAAACTACAAGAGGGTTTTAAAGAGAAGTATGATATTAAATGGAACCTAACAGAGACAAGGTACTTAGGAGTGATAATTCCAAATAATGTATAACATTTATATAAGTGTAATTATGATAGATTAAATTACTATAAGAAACGATTTTAAAAAGGTGGAAAATATTTTCATTATCTTTGTTTAAAAAAAAAAAAAAAAGTACTATTGAAATGAGTATACTCCCAAGATTTTTATTTCTGTTTCAAAATCTCCCAGTTTATATACACCTTAGTAATTTCATTAAGTGGCATAGTAATTTTAGAAAATTGATCTGGGATGAGGGGAAACCAAAAGTAAAACTGAAGGTTTTACAAAATAGAAAAGAAAGGGTTATCATTACCAAATTTGGAGTATTATTATTATGCAGCCCAGATTAAGCCAATTTTGAGCTAGATGCAAGTGGAGAACAGATCAAAGTGGAAATGCATGGAAACTGGGTCACTTGAGGCAATTAGTACATTAATATTTTGTGGAAGAAAGGAAAAGGTGAATACTAGTTATTATTGTATAGGTGAAACTTTTAAATGTTGGAAAAGAATTTGCAAAGTAATGAATATTACGAGATGGTTTTGTTTAAGAGAAATCACAAGATGGTTTGTTTAAAGGGATAGTTCACCCAAAAATTAAAATATGATGTTTATCTGCTTACCCCCAGGGCATCCAAGATCTCTCTCAAAGATTGTGTGCCCATTGGCATTATATGACTTACAGACTGCAACGGTTTGAGTTAAAAATCTTCGTTTGTGTTCTACTGAAGAAACAAAGTAACCTACATCTGGGATGCCCTGGGGGTAAGCAGATTAACATCACATTTTCATTTTTGGGTGAACTATCCCTTTAAGAGAAATAGCAGGAAATCTAGATTTTAAACCAAATACTTTTGATGATGTATTTAAGGTTTGGGCTAGCAAAGGACTTAGAAGATTTTATCAAATTTATGGAGACAATGAGATGTCTCCATTTATCATCCTTTAAATAATTTCTTACTTGAAGATATTTGTAATTCAGGTAATAGAAGACATTTTTAAGAAATCAAGTATAATAAAGATACAAAATATAATTTTGGGTATATGACCTATGCTAATTAATAAAGATGAGTTATATTTATTTAGAATACTGAGAATTACAGCTTTTAAAACAATAACAACATTTTGGAGAAGGCAAGAATCCCCAGTTTTAAAGGATTGATTAGATTTACTTTCTAAAGTACACTCTATGGAGAGGATAACATATGGAATTAAGAGCAAAAGTATATATTTTGGAAAGATATGGGCACCTTTAAAATCAAAGTATAATATAAAATAAAGAATGCATATACTAATTACCTCTTTATATAATTCTGCCTCCCTTTTCACTCATTCATTCATTACATTTTATTTATTTAATTCATATTATTAATTAGTTTTAAATAATATTATTTGAATTACTTATTAGGAATTATGTGTCATTATAAGAGTTTGATATGAATATGTGGATGCTTAATTTTTTTGTTCTATTATTATTATTATTATTATTATTATGTTATTTATTCATTTATTTTCATGCATTGGTGATGGGTATTATCGCAAAAGTAAAAAAAAAATAAAAATAAAAGTGAAGGAAGAGAAAGCAGAAGGAAAAATGAGGAATAACTATTGGTTTTACTATTGGTAAAAAATATGATGTCTTTAAAGGAAATGTTCATTTGTATAACTGTATTAAATGTGCTTGAACTGAAAGAATGTATAATAAAATATATAAATAAATGAACAGATTCAGAGGTCTCTCACAGGCCTCCCTGTTATTCTCCTCCTGAGTGTATTATGAGTCACCATTCACTTGCATTATACTCAGTCGCCACAGAGAACATGTGTGAGTGAAGAAATCTCACATAGCCTCCTGTGTATTTTTATAAGAAGTTATTTTTCAAGTGATGTATGTTTATTGTCCTTTTATTCCTACCTGCTGCAGTACTGTTTTTTTCTTTGTTCAAGGTTATTCCATATTTGTTATTTCCAACTGTGTTAATGAGTAAGAAATTATTCCTTTTATGGTTTTATCTTTGTACGTTCTCTGATGAGACAACTTTCTATGCAAAGTATAAAATCTGTAAATGGCTCAATAAAGATTGGAGATTTAGGACATGACTCTGTTTGTGTGACAGTTCTTCACGCATCCGTGCAGACCACTGATGACAGACGGACGGAGAAACAATCGTTACTGGACTGACGAGGAAGAGAAATCTAATTCTTACATGAACTTTAATAGGAACAGTGTTCACGATCACTCAGTATTATTACACTGACTGCTAATAAGCCGTGTGTCTCAGTGAGCACAGTTACAGTGACAGTACCGTCTCCTGCAGTGGTGCTGAAGATGGTCACTGGAGCTGTGAAGGTGTTTCCAGCGAGTACAGGAGCATTTGCAGCTGCTCCCATCTGAGCCCTCACATCAACACTGCTGCTCGTCTGAGCTGGAATACAGACAGAGAGATGCATTACATTTCCTAAATGACAACTTTAACATTACTGATATTCTGTTCTTCATTACCTTCCTCGAGTTTCAGCTTTTTTTTTTCCAGCTCATCTCGTGTGTCACAATCCTGCTCACCAGATGCCATCGTCCTTCACAGACTCGCTGCTGCTGGACTGGAAGAAGAAGGTTTTTAATCACTCCACTGTCACCAGACACTTTCCAGAAATAGATAAGCAACTCTTTGAAAATAAACAAGTAAATAAAATATAGCAGCCATTATAATATGAGTTATTAAATGCCTCTGTGTGGATGTATTATTCACTATATTTAAAGAAACAAATAATATTGGGTTTTGTTCACCAAGAATCATGTAAAATAATAAAATGAATAGGAGAACTTCTCACTAAATGCCTGCTAATTGAACATGCTAACAGCTGTAGTAGTGTTTGTGTTGTTTCTCTGTTCTTCAGTGAATCTGCTTGTTAACAGCTGTTCATCAGCGTCTGAATTCATCATGTGTTCATTCTCTCTGTCAGGTGGACTATTATTACTAAACTCAGGGGGTAGTCGTGGCCTAATGGTCAGGGAGTCGGGCTTGTACCTGAAGGTTGCCGGTTTGATTCTCGCACCGGCAGGAATTGAAGGTGGGGATTGTGAATGAACAGCACTCTCTCCACCTTCGATACCATGACTAAGGTGCCCTTGAGCAAGGCACCGAACCCCTAATTGCTCCCCGGGTGCTGGAGCAATGGCTGCCCACTGCTCCGGGTGTGTGTTCACTGTGTGTGTGTGTGTGTGTGTGCGAGCGTTTGTTCATAAATCTGTTTATGCACAACTTTTTCTATTATTTTTGAAACACTCAAAATAGAAACTGGTCTATAATTACAAGGGTCCAGTCTAGGCCTATTTCCCTGATAATTTTTGTAATTACTTTAGCTATCTTCATATCTGCTGGTACTTTTCCTTTCTCAAAAGAAAGATTCACAATATGTGCAAACGTAAGTGCAATGATAGTAGCTGCGTCCCGTCAAAACTTTGCTGGGATACCATCCAAGACAGTTCCCTTTTAATTGCACTAACATGACTAGGGCTGCCACAAACGACTTATTTTTATTTCGATTAATCTATCGACTAATTTATCGATTAATATAAACGATTAATTTCCCACAAAAATTTTTTTACAAAAACAATTTTACTTAAGAATATTTTATTAAACCACATGAAATCCAGAAAGTCATGTGGTCAGATGAGACCAAAATAGAACTTTTTGGTGATAATTCCACTAAACGTGTTTGGAGGAAGAAGAATGATGAGTACCATCCCAAGAACACCATCCCTACTGTGAAGCATGGGGTGGTAGCATCATCTTTGGGGTGTTTTTCTGCACATGGGACAGGCGACTGCACTGTATTAAGGAGAGGATGACCGGGGCCATGTATTGCGAGATTTTGGGGAACAACCTCCTTCCCTCAGTTAGAGCATTGAAGATGGGTCGAGGCTGGGTCTTCCAACATGACAATGACCCGAAGCACACAGCCAGGATAACCAAGGAGTGGCTCTGTAAGAAGCATATCAAGGTTCTGGCGTGGCCTAGCCAGTCTCAGACCTAAACCCAATAGAGAATCTTTGCAGGGAGCTCAAACTCCGTGTTTCTCAGCGACAGGCCAGAAACCTGACTGATCTAGAGAAGATCTGTGTGGAGGAGTGGGCCAAAATCCCTCCTGCAGTGTGTGCAAACCTGGTGAAAAACTACAGGAAGCGTTTGACCTCTGTAATTGCAAACAAAGGCTACTGTACCAAATATTAACATTGATTTTCTCAGGTGTTCAAATACTTATTTGCAGCTGTATCATACAAATAAATAGTTAAAAATCATACATTGTGATTTCTGGATTTTTTTTTTTAGATTATGTCTCTCACAGTGGACATGCACCTACGATGACAATTTCAGACCCCTCCATGATTTCTAAGTGGGAGAACTTGCAAAATAACAGGGTTTTCAAATACTTATTTTCCTCACTGTATACTGTATACTTTTTTTTAATATAAAATCAATTAATTGGAGATGCTTTTGATTATTAAAATTTAAAATGGAAACATTAAAATAGAATCCAGAAAATAATGGAAAACAGAACTTTGTAAAGATAAAACTGTAAAACTCAATTAATTAGACAGGCATTTTGATTAATAAAATTTAATTTAACCATTAAAACAGAGTATAGAAAAATGAAAATAGAAAAAACTGAATTTGGAAATAAAAGCGGATTTCATAGGGCCCTATAATTTATATATATATATATATATATATATATATATATATATATATATATATATATATATATATATATATATATATATATAATTTATTTTTTCTTGCTTTTTGTGGTAATAAAAATAGATGTAAGTGTTTTAAAATGACGCAATAATAATTAGTTCAAATAAAGTATCAAAAGCAAGAAATCATATGGTCTTATTGAACAAAACTGTTAAAATACATAATGTATTATAAACAATAGAGCTAATGTACATTACGCATTACAACAAAGGCCTGCAGGAGGCACCGATGGGCTGGCCTGATGATTATTTTTACACATTACTGCGCAATCTAAGCCTTGTTTAATATTGAACAAGCACCATTTAATTCAAATGTCCTCTTAATCTTTAATATTTGGCCATTTCTTTAGGACAGAAATGCTATAGCCACTGTAATTAAATTAATATGTGGACATCAAAACGTTTAAACTCAGAGTGAGGGTTTGAGCTTTGATTTTGAAACCGCAATGTATTCTCTGGTGTTTGTGTAGATTTATAAATGATTTACCTTACAAATCTGATGAAATGGCGCACATTGCGTTCCCAGATGAAGGTTATAATAAACTCAAACTCACAACAACATGCAGAGATGGAGTTCAGATGTAAATGATAAAAGTTTCTGTGGAGCTACTGTGAACGGAGCCGCTGTGAGACACACATACTTAACCTTACACGCATGTAAATAACAGGCTTGTTTGAGATGAGCAAAATCTGCGCAGATCCGTTCACCGGTGATCACCGCGAGATGCATGCCGGTTAGAAAAATGTCCGAGTTAAGTCCGCCTTGCTCTGATGTCATGCTGACGTGTGCCAAAAAGCTCTTGCGACGGCGAGGCGGCTGTGTCGGATTGAGCAGTCGCGCGCAGTTGCTCTCCACCGACTGCGCTGATCAAAAGCATGATGGGAAACGACTGACTGAGGACACAGCTTAATGCTCATTGGTTCAGACAACCGTGATGCTGCATTCTGTTCTAAAATGTTTTATTTTTTAATCTGATTTCATGCTATTATGTCTTTAAATTGTGCACGAATATTCCCAAACACTATGACAGTGCGATCTCTGTGTGAGATGTGTCATATTTTCTATAAAAATCGAAAATACATGTTTGAATTATATATTGATAAATACGCCTTTCGCATGGAATTAAATAGCAAGCACTTTGAGTGTCTTGTTCATCATATTTATATTCATATAAAAGCAACAGAACTATATCATGTTTATCAGCAGCACAGCACATGAGTGAGAATAACGCGATATCTGCCTTTGATCTCGTAGCTATCTGTTCCACTTTGAGAGCTCAGAACTGTCTGTCTTGACTGCACTTATTTCACTCCTCTCCTCACTGCAGCCGCCTACTCTCGCCTAAATTTCAGGCGAGGCGCATCTCAAACAAGCCTAATTAAAGCGCATATACTGTACAAACTTTAACAACATAAGGGCAGATCCATTTTGCGCAGCTGATGACGCTCTGAAGTGAGGCTAAAGGGAACGAGGATATATCATTTCACTTGATTCAATTCCTCCGTCCTCGCGTCTTTTCCGTGCATCCTTCCCTCGCATCCTGAAGGGGTGGAGCCAAGATGCGAGGAAAGGAAGCAAGGAAAGGAAACGAGGATGCACAAATAAGAACTGAGAAACACCCTATGCGTTTTATGGATTCTAGTCCGTGAAATGCGCCACTTCCGGTATTTTAACTAAAAACGACGAATCACGACAGCCCTAAATATGCCCACAATCTCTTCTACCGAAACCTTACGAAAAGAAAAAGAGTTTGGAAATACACCCTTTCTTTCATAAAACCTTCTGACAAATTCAATCTCATATAGCTTCCCTTACTCAGAAGAAGCTGTTCCACTAATTTGGTAGCTACAGATGTAAAGAAGTCATTCAATTTATTTGCAACTATTCTTTTATCATATTCAATCCCTCCATTCACATCTAACCTTATATTAATTGAGGTAGGTTCAGATTTTCTCATTGGCACCATCTTCTTTAAAACCTTCCATTACATTTTAACTGATCTTTAATAAAATTACTCTCTGCTACTTTTTAATTTTATCCTGTACTAAGTTTCTAAATACTTTATAGTTATCAAAATCACCTGGGTCCTTCATCCTCCTATATTTTATATCTGTCCTTCGTCCTCTTATTTCTAGTATTTATTAGCTCACCTATTGACTGATCCATCCAAGGACTGGCTCTTTGTTTAATATGCACCTCATTAAGGGGAGCTAAACTCTTTTAAGAAAAATGGTTCTAAACAGTACCAGAAAAGGGTTCTTCGGCTTGTAACAATAGCAGAACCTTTTTTAGTCCTAAATAGAACCTTTTTTATAGGGTTCCATATAGAACCATGCTTTTAAAATGCTATATGTAAGGGATAATCAACGGCTAGCTGTGCATTAAATGATTTGAATGCACAACATGGAGGCAAAGAACCACCCGACACGCAGCGGACAGTGTTGCCAGATTGGATGGATGATTTCCAGCCAAAAAGCTCACAAAAACCCACCCAAAACTTTAACTGTCAAAATAATGATATAATGTAAATCAAGGTTGATAAGAACCATTTTTAACTCCTTATAACAAAATAATGACGACAAAATAATATGAATATAATGCTAGATAAATTTCCCATGGATCAAATCGGGGGAAATACATTAAAGAGAACTACCAAATATCCACTGGAATATGATGTGCTAGTTGGAGCCTTGTGTGTAAACCACCACTGGACACTCATTGTAGGTTCCTCAGAGCATCCTAAAAAGTGGATCAACTATTCCTTATTAAGATCAATATATATATATATATATTTTTTTTTTTTTTTTTTCCATATGTGGTATTGCATTGTCAAGGTTGTTTATCCAAAGGAAAAGCGATCCCTCTACATAGACCCATTTGGGGCAAAGTCAGTGGATAGAGACAAATGAAGAGATGTAACTAGGTAAGTGCCAATAAGGCATGCTTTTTAAAAAAAAAAAAATATTTGATTGGTGAGTTCATGTAAATTTAATCACTAAATGTAAATTTATAAAGCCTTCATGAGACAGAGGGGTATCAATGTTTCAGGGGGGACATGTGCCACGATAGAGCATCCACTTCAGATGGACGGCACATCTTGTGGGGCTTTGGTGCGCAAAGTAAATTTAACTGCACATTTTGTACTTTTTCTCAGCTATATCCTTTTATATTGTGAATAACACATTTTTTCTCCTAACAGCTATGTGCTTTGAAATAAGCCTGCAATGTTTGAAACTAATGATCAGGGCATAATTGCTATAGACCTTTTTGGGAACGTGGACGTCTCCCCCGATTAGAACGGTGCTTTACATTTCCGGTTTCTAGTCACATTTACATATTTTCAGAGCCGATAATATAATGTGAAACCTATGAAAGTCATTTTAAAAAATCATGTGGCGCCATTGTTTCATCACTTTACAGTGTCGCAATGACCATCTTTTTGCAGTAAAGGACCAGTCATAGTTCAATGAATGGGAAGATGATATGAAGCGACGCGAGGTTAAGCTGCACAGAAAACAGATGAGTGCACATACAGCTCCCGATCGGGGTGAAGTTCATGGGATTTTGTACACAGAATGATAAGAGCAAACATTATTTTAACATATATTATTATTATTTCACACTCAGTATTTTAACTTAAGCGCTGCAAGCCATATATACAGTGCCTGACAAGACAGATTTTCTGATACGCAAAACAAGTACTTTAAAGGAAATCCTTAGCTTACTGCCCAGGGCTCGCAAAATCGCTAGCCCGACGTCCCAGGGCTATTGTGTTTTCCAGTCGGGCTACTAAAATGTATAACCGCCTGCCCGACGGGCTCCTTAAATACAGATCTCCCGCGGGTCCTTAAAAACTCTTAAAGTGAGTTCTATGAAAATTAAGGCCATAACAAGTTTTAAATACGTTAAATGGTATAAGAAATGTCTTAATTATAATTTCAAGAAGTCTTACAGTTGGGGAAGGAAAGACAGAGTCGCGATACAGCAGGATTAAACTTCAAAAGGTAATGATGTCATTGAATAAATATGAGCGCTGCACGCTTCAAGTCAAAACGCGGCGCGGATGTCTTTATGTGAATGTATCTGATTCTGAAGGGAATCAACTGTCCTCAGAAAGAGTCTTTGGTATTTTAATTTAATTTTACCTATAATTCCTGATAAAGCAGCGTTTATAAGCGCGGAGCTGCTTTGTGTACAGCGTTTCCGGGGAAACCACAATATTGCAGCGCTCCTAAAGCGCCACCTCGTGGCAGAGAATGAATTTGCATTTCCAATAAGCCTTTCTTGCTGTTTATGCTCAGATCAATGCAAATATCAACTCATGTTTTTACGCAGCAAACACAGAGTTGTAAATGAGAAAGAAGTTGATGTGCCTTCTAAAAATCTAAACAATTAAGACAGTAATATTTATACGTTTTAAATTAACATAATTTATATGCTTGATTGATCCCTTTTCATAAAAACGGTCTATAGCCTGAAACGCTGTTGTATAAGATTTTAGTTTTTGTGAAAACCTGTATCTGAACTGTAAATCATGTAATTTTATGGCTGAAAACTGTATGTTACCATAGACATTGTCTAACCCCGCTCATTCTGTGTTCATTTTACTTGTGCAGCTGTTAAAATGGGTCATAAATTGCCTTAAATATATTTTTAAAAAATTCTGCAGATACCCTGTAAATAGTGAAATAAAATTCCTTCCTTCATATTTGTTGATATTTGTGTATTGAAAATATTTTTGATTGACATTTAAACTCCTATCTGATTTTCTATATATTAAAAAAAAGAATAATAATAATAAAATAAAATAGTAATTTTTTAATTCGGGCTAGTTAAATTAATTTTTGGGCTACCAAAATCTGAAGAGTACCTGCCCGAAGGGCTACCAGGGATTTTGAAATTTTGCGAGCCCTGCTGCCGTTACTGTGGCAGCCAACAACAGCACAGAAACCTTTATTTTACCCCATTTTAACGGATTTCTATGGAGACCTGAACACGAGAGCACCCAAACGGAAGTTAGAATCCATCATGGCGCCGCTCATCGGTTATTCAGGAAAAAGGTCTATAAGAATGGAAATAGCCAAAAGGCCCTTACTGTGACTGGTAAGTTTTTATTTAAATTATTTTATTTACTTTTTTGCCTTTGAATGCACCCTATTTTGTACATTAATTCAACAATTACTTTCTTACATAGATGACCTGTCTCAGCTCTGTAGGGCTTGTGGCGCTCATTCTACCCATGAGCAGTGGGTAAGTTTAACCAAAATGCCATAGAGGTATAATTTGAATTGTTTTTCACCTTTATTTATATAGCGCTTTATACAATGCTGATTGCATCAAAGCAGCTTTACAGCGTCAACAGGAAAATAGAGGACAACAACAGTCATTTTCCAGCTAAAGTCGTTGATGATTTAGCGATGTCGTCGTCGTCGTCGTCATCCACTTCAGCTCTCTTCCAATAGTGTACAATCAGTCACGTGTCCCCAACTAAGCAAGGCAAAAATGTATTTTCATGTATTAACCAGTGAAATGAACCACTTCTGTGTACACTGTCCTTTGTAGCAGGATTTGATTAGAGCATTAACGTTCATTTGTTTATTTATTTAATTTTATTTCTTTGTTGCATTTTTGTCCAGTACACAAATACACATTTGTACATGTAAACTCATTGTATCTGGCAATAAAAGGGATTGCGATTGTGAAAGAACTTGTGGAGTAGGGCTGCAACAAACTATTATTTTGATAATCGGTTAATCTAACGATTATTTGGAACGATTAATCGACTAATCGTCGATTATTTCACTGATTAATCAGTAGACTTTGTTTGATTATTCAGCTTTTGCAACTAGTTAAAATATGAAGTTACACATATTCTAACATAAATAAAGGTCACTTCAGCTTTAGAAAAGCATATTATGTAATTACAATTAATTGGTAACACTTTACAATAAGGTTCATTAGTTAACATTAGTAAACATGAACTAAGAATGAACAATACTTCTACAGCATTTATTAATCTTAGTTGATGTTAATTTCAGCATTTACTAATGCATCATTAAAATCACAAGTTGTGTTTTTTAACATTGGTAAATGCACTGTGAACTAACATGAACAAACAATGAACAACTGTATTTTTGTTAACCAACATTAACAAAGATTAATAGTTAAATGTAATAAATGCATTGTTCATTGATGTTAATTAATACATTAATGTTAACAAATTATACCTTATTGTAAAGTGTTACCAATTCATTATACAAATAGATGTATTTGGCACACAAAATAAGATGACAGACAGAGACGCTCTCTCACCATTTAATTAGCTACATGGAAAAGTAACTGAATTACACATTTCACATTCTGCCTAACATCTCCTTTTGTAAGTCATATAGATAAGAAACAAAATAAAAGTACGTGATAAGACGCTATTTTAACATGTCTTAAAATACCTTATAGGGTTATGATAACCAAAAACAGTCCTGAGCTAGATCAAGCTTTGATCTCTGTAAACCAAACTATCACTTTAATGAAATTATTTTTTTCCCACTAACAAAAATATTTTATCATTAGCTAGCTCCACACTGGAGAGCTGCTTTACAGAAAATCAAGTTGTAATTCTAACTGAAAGCAACACTGACTTTTTCATGTTTAATACCGTAAAGCTGCTTGAATTAAGGCAATCTATTGCATAAAGTACTAAGTTATATAAATAAACATGATGTGACCAGACCTTACTGGAGTAACGTTACGTTACTGAACTGCAGAGCTCATGCAAACATCCACATCGTTGTAATCAGATGCATTTTTAACTGCTGCTTTCACACTGCTGTCAGTTTTTGTTGTGTTTATTTCGTTACTGAGAGGAAAGCGCGCAATATATATTTACATATTCATCAAACGCCGCTCAGGTTCGGGTGTGTCTTCTTCTCTTGAATTGCATCCAGGAGAGCTGAATTACATTCTTGCGCTACAGCGCCACACTGGTCGAACCGCAGTATTGCAGGCATATGAGATCAAACGATTACTCGACAACAAAAATATTTGTCGACAATTTTTTATTGTCGACGTTGTCGATAATGTCGACTAATCGTTGCAGCCCTATTGTGGAGCATTGATTGAAAGAGTTTGGAAATTTGTCTTCTTCCCTATTTAAACATTGTGGCTAAGAGGTTGCATAGTGTTTTACTAGTACTAGTGGTTACACTTTAAAGGTTGTCTTGGATAGTTAGCAGATGTTATAGTTTTTTTTTGTTTTGTTTGTTTTTTAACATTGTAAAACAAGAAGTGTATGTGGGCAGCCTGCCAGTGTGAGAATGTGTTTTGCCAATGATCCACTGGATCGCAACATAGAACTAGACTTAAACTTTGGGGTGTTATGCAATAACAGTGTTTACATTTATGGGATTCGTTGTGATGATGAGCAATTTGTCTGATCGTATGATCAAATCATCATCATTCAGCAGCATTAGAAGTGCTTTGGCTGGAGAACTACGTTAACTTATTGCGACAGTGAAACTAGATTTTGGCTAGCAAACAGGTCACAATTTAACACAGGCACATTCAAAGAAGCAAAGACGGACTCGTTACACAGCGTACGTTGGGACTTGAGCAAAAAGATTTCCGTCCATTAGCGTCGTTGTGTAGCTCAACGAAATTGTAACCACCGCTTACTATTAAGGCAATAGTATTTTATACAGGTTGGAATCCTGTGTCAAGCTGATGCTGTGTGATTTTGTTTTTACTGATTTTATTTTCGTATGATCTAATTTGATCATTTAGCTTTCATCGACTGTTTGCGAATATATTCACAAGCAGAAAATAACGTTTATATTTCATACTTTTAGAATTAATCGGCTAGTGAACGCAAGTTACAGGGTAACACGTTTACAAAGTATTGCATTTATACAGATTTTCGATGACAGAATAAAGTTTATATTTTACATACTTGTTATCTGAGTTCACCAGCTGGTATTTTATTTGATCATACAAGTTAACACGTTTAATGTAATGTTCATTAGCAGCGTTTCAACTAGAATTTTTCATTTCACTACAATAAAAAAATCAAGTGACAAGCTTCCAAAGTGTTTCTGCGAGAAAATAACGGCAAAACAGCGTAGAAATAACATTTAGTTTTTATATTAATCAAACGAGCCATTAGCTAGTCTCTGAGGAAAATGTACCATGTTTTTACTATAGTAAATATAGTTTAATTATATAGTTTGTAATTAAACCATAGTAGCCCCAAATTTAGGCTAGTTGTCTGAGACTCAATGAAATGTCCTTTAACATCACAAACCATAAAATGTAATCTACTTTTTAGGGCTGGGCGATATGAGCAAAAATTCATATCTCGGTATTTTTTGGCTGATTTTCGGTATACGGTGTATATATCTCGGTATTTTCTACGCTTTTGTATTTGGATTGAAAAAAAAATAAATAAATAAAGTGAATGTAACCATATATGAGGTTTAAAAAAAGGGTTAAAATTACATTATAACATTGCAATCTAAAAACAAAAATAATGCTTTTAAAGCAGAAGTTAAATTTACTGAACTAAAAATGAAAATAATAATAATAACTTAAAAAAAGGCACAGACTAAAAAGGCTGTTTTTATTACCCCATTAAAGTCACTTTAGTTAGTGCTACCATACAAATACACTTCCTTGTAGGTTTAAAATTCTACATATGACACATTTATTGTCCAACTACAAATATTTATTTCAGCAAAATGTATATTTTAGTCAGAATTATTGCGCTCCTATTACATTGCGCGTCTGTTTGGCGTGCATGCACGCGGCGGCGCTCGTTCAATGAAGTCTGTGAAGTTTAGCGGAGAATCGCAAAGCAGTTATGCATTTAGGAAAACGGCGCATCTCAAACACATTAAACAGCGCAAGTAGCATCTCAGCGGCACATGCAGCCTTTCTATCAGAGCCGTTTTAAACTGAAACTAAACTATAGGCTTCTATATCTTATGAGTTTTTAAAGCCCTTCATGTAAAGTTTGTCACGTGTTTAGAACCAATTGTATTATGCACTTTCTCTGCAGTAGCTCAGTCTGTGTCCTCCGCTATATTTTCAGATGCGCTTGTTTTCAAACTACTGTATATCGATATGAACAGTATTGCCTTATATTGTATCGCTTATAAAGAATATACCAATATATCGTACAAACTCGATATACCACCCAGCCCTACTACTTTTACTATAATATTCATTTTCATAAGTAAACAGAGGTCACAAGTTAACACGGGCACATTTCCTTGATTCAGCCATGCTGCATAATGTCATTCCGAGAGTAAAATCCTATTTGAATCCAAAAATCCGCGACTGATTCAGTGTAGCTCGGTAGCTCATTACTGGCGTCCCACAGCGCGACTGTTTTTAGCGCGTGTTCGAAACCCGTGCCAAACAGACATTTTTTTTCTTTCTTTCTGTAATTCAGCCGCTACGGGCGATCCATTAATTTGTAATCATCACAAGAATACCAAAATCGTGTAATGAGCAAGTGTGCATTTATTAGACAGTTTAATATCACGTCAGTTTGAGCTTTCAGAATCTGCGAATCTGCTGTGGTCGTTCCAACACATCTGGAGCGGAGACCTGAACCAGGAAGTTGGTCACCAGATAACACGGAAACCAGTTAAACCGTAAAACCTGCCATGTAAGCGGTCAGATCGACTTGGGTAAAGTTGGTTTTATATTGGCACATTGGACATTCAGTGGACATTCGTAAGTAAGTATGACATTAAAACAATACTTGCCCATTTTGATCGTGTCAGATCGGATATTACCCCGTAAATGCAACTCCTACGTCATTGAAAAGTGAAGTTTTTTTAAAACATGTCACGGTACAGACATACCTGTAACAAATGAAACATCTCTAGATGAGTAGCAGAGTATTAATTTTGTTTGTTTGTGTAAAATAAAAGACGATCTGACGCTGAAATGTGCTGCTGTTGTCAGTGACTACGTTTACATGGACATCAATACTCCGATTTTAATACGATTAAGACAATACTCTGATTAAGAGTCTACCATGTAAACAGAGATTTTTGATTACCTTAATCCGGCTAAAGTCATAATTGAAGTAAACACAAATCGAATTAAGACGTGGAGTATTCCTATTTTAGTCACATTATTGAAGTGCAATAATACGATAAGGTATTAAAGGGGTGGTTTACTGCGATTTCACTTTTTTCATTTTAAATAGTGTGTAATGTTGCTGTTGGTGCATGAACAGTATCTGCAAAGTTGAGGCGCTGAAAGTTCAACGTAAGCGGAGATATCTTTTAAAAATCAGGAAGTTTAATGCCTACAAAAACGACTCCTATGGGACTACAACGAGATACTTTCCGGGTTGCATACGTAAAAAACCCATCAAACCCCTCCCTCCAGAACATGCCAAAAAGGGGGCAAGGCCATGTTCTGCGGCTTTGTCGAAGAGGAAGAGTTATAGT
Organism: Onychostoma macrolepis; assembly: GCF_012432095.1. NCBI lineage: Eukaryota > Metazoa > Chordata > Actinopteri > Cypriniformes > Cyprinidae > Onychostoma > Onychostoma macrolepis. The sequence continues at coordinate 52,517,748 of NC_081157.1, read as the reverse complement.
GGAGAGTTGTAGCCATGCCGTCGAAACGGTGTTATTTTCACCCAGCTGTAAGGTCTTCTGTGTTCGGGCTTCCTACGGACGCTGTAGTTCGTCAACAATGGTTAAAATTTATGTTTGATTATGTTCCTGACAATTACAATCCTAATTCAGCTCTCTGTGCTGCTGCGCAGAATCTAGTTCAGTGCTGGATTCACACAGAAACTATTACTAAAACATGGAGCAGTTCCAACTTTAAAACCAGAGGCAGCAGTTGTTGGGCCATAGCCTGTAAGTAAGATTTCATCATTTTAAATGTATTTGCATGTATAATTTCAGACGTAATGTTTTAGTTTTATCAAGGACGTAAACAAATGCCAACGCTGGCTTTAGTAGCCGGTTAGTTAAATGATGTTTCGTGTGTCTTTGACAAACGCATACAAACATTTTGGACCCGAATTTGTAATTATGTACTAATTTTGTAAATGTATTTTCCACGTATACTTTATGACGTAATTTTTCGATTTGATCAAGACCGTAAACACAAGCCGTTTGGTTATAGTAGCCAGTTAGTTCGATGCTATTTTGTGTGTATAAGACAAACGTGTACAAACTTCAGAAAATGATATGTAATCACAACAGCAAACTTCATTCAGAAACGTTTGTAAGAGCCGTGCTTGAGGAAGTTCTGCTTCACTCTCTTCATTACCGCTTTCTGGGTCTGATTCTGGCTCAAACTGATATGGCAATATTGACACCATTATTTACATTTGACCGCAGCACATGCAGCTGTCGCCCGTGAAGGTAATGGGCGTGAAGTTTCCGGACAATGTGCAGTGCGCAGTTTAGCCAATCACAACACACCGGCCCAACTAACCAATCTGAGCCCATCGCCTGTTTCTGAGGGAGTGGTTTCATAGAATCAGGAAGTCAACCGGTCGTTCAAATGACAGAGGAGAAAGCGGCTTACAATAAAGGTGAAATATATGAAAAATAAGGCATTTTTTAACAAACGAAACACGAAGACATGTTATATTGCACCCCATAAACACAATCAAGCAAAGAAAAAAAACAGTAAACCACCCCTTTAAACACCTTAATCAAACTAAAACCGTCGTGTAGGACTTTTCGCCTCAGTCCCGTTCGCTCCATTGAAACCACAGAATTAAATTCACACAAACAGGTCCCTGCCTTTGATATACAATCACTGATGAACGCATTTGGTTTTAATTACTAAAAAAAACACAGACGATGTAACATTATCTACCACCTGAGTATTCGCGAGCTTTCAGCGGAGCTGAAGATCATCACTGTCCTGAAGAATTTGTACTACTAGGTTATATAATTATTTTGATGTAGCCTATAGATGTAACTATTGCATTAAAAACATTTCTATATGAATTCCAATTCCATAAATTAAACTCAATGTAAACATAAATATTCACCTCAGTATACATCTTCTCTAATATTAAATATAACACGATAATGGCGCTAAACATGCACGTTTATGCCATAGTCTGTCTGAATACTCGATTCTGATTGGCTGGCAGGTGTTGATTAAATTCGTTGAACTGCACAGGTAGTTCCAGGTCAGTTTAATCACGTTCTATAGACGGTTTCATCGGGCGCACGCGCCTGGACCTAAGTTAACTTCCGGTCTGTCTTTGTACTTTAACAAACACAGTTAAAGTTAAAGTGATGAGTAATGAAGTTGGGCTCAGGTTGTTGTGCTGTGGGATGTGTTTCCCATACATTTGTCAGTCCCTCCAGTTTTTCGCGATTCCGCGATCGCTGAATACAATGCAAAATAAACAAAATGTCGCATTTTTTTGTGATCCTGCATAATTCGTCATTTAACCGCAAAATAATCGCAAAAAAATTTATGAAAGACCTAACAGAACACAAAATTATAATCATCTAACTGAATTATTTTACGTTACGTGGATTCAGATGTTGTTCACGTGATGACGTCTGTGTATGTGAGCGGTCAGTCAAGAAACAATGGCGGCAAAATTGTCTCACCTGCCTCCTCACATCAGTGCCAAGGACCGGCTAAGCAATATCCCGATATACTGCACGAGCAGGGCGGCGTTTCCGTATGGCGGTATGCAGTTGCCATAGACCTAGCCCAGTCAGGTGTGCCGTGGAAAATTATCCAAACTTCATATCTCTATTATAATTCGTTATTATTATTTTAAATCAGAGGGTTTTAAAAATGTTTAACCAATGATAAGCATTAAAAAGAGCTTGTCAGTGAAACTTCGTAATGCATCTCTCAGCGAAACCTCGTAACTTCATCCGCCTCCATTCAGATTGACGCGCCGCGCACAGCCTGGAGGAGACAGATCTCTGCTTTTTTGCAATGAAAGGGTAAATAAATAATTGATGTTTGAATAGTACAGTGTTTTAGTTACTCAAAAACTATGTCTGTAAAGGCTAATGTTTTTGTGTGCTTGAAGAGCAGAGAAGTAGTTGGTTATTTGCCGTCTAGCCAATATAGCCTACTTTTGCATGTTTTAAATATCATGTGCATAAGCGCTTAATTTGAGATTTTGACGCCCATATAGCTACAATAAACGTTATATAACATGTAAAAGTTGATGAAAGCATATATTGCATGCACTTGCTGCCTCAGATAACAGTTACAGCCGTTCTAATGAGTCATTCGCTGGTCAAAAACTTTAACTCCATTTGAACTTGAATTTCATATAATGTTAAGTGCATTAAGTGCACGCTGATCAATAAAGTCTGATACAATACCAACGCTAACGACGCAGTGTTGTTTAATTATTTAATTTTTTCCCCTTCTATTTTTTTATATATCAATATATAATATATATATAAATATCAATATATCAGAATTTATTAAGAGACCAAAATACCAAATGTATGAATTGGATTTACAAGCAGTATGTACAACTACAATACTTCTTTGTTAATGTTTACATAGGTAAGGTGGAAAAAGGGTCCTAAGGTTGTTTTAAAAGTTAAAATGTTTGAGACCAAAACAAACCAGCTTTATGCATTTTGTTTGTTATTTGTGAATACTGTGCATCTAACATAATACATAATCTGCACATTTAATAAACTCCAGCTGGTTCAAAATCGCATGCGATTAATCGTGGAGCCCTATTGGGGACACTTAATTTCCAGTGATATCGTCGACTTGATTGCACAAATACTATTAGAACTGAACTGAGCTGGATGATGAAATCACTGAATTCAATAATGAAATCCCTTTAAATGAAAATTGAGTGTTTACTATTGTCCTTCTGCACTACCGACACACTATTTTCCTATTTGACACTGTAAAGCTGTTTTGATACGATCTGTATTGTTAAAAGCACTATATAAATAAAGGTGACTTCACTTGAGTTAATTTGGTAAATGTGATATCATAATTAAAAAAAGGAAAAAAAAAGAAAAATAGCAAATTTGTCACAAATTTATGGAAATTACGACCACAAAATCAGTCATTTTGATCGCAAAAATCAGACAAAAAAATCGTGAAATCCTGGAGGGACTGATTTGTTTATTTGTGGCGACCCGCCACGATATCAAAACTGACCGATTTTCCAAAAGGCTTTGTTGAATAAACATGAGCACATAACGCACGTTTAAAAATCAAAACGAGGCGCAGGTGTTTTTATATCACTGTATTTCTGAAGGAACGCTGTCTTTAGAAAATGTTCGATGTCATTTTCATTTCATCTTGCATGTTATATGCCTGATTAAGCAGCGTTTGTAAGCTCAGCACTGCTTGTGTACAGCCCGACAGCCGTTTCCGGGGAAACCTTCTCCCGCTTTAAAGCGCCTCCTGCTGGCATGCGCAGTAACGTTTGTTTATGTTGTTGCTGTTGAAACCGTCTACATTAATGCGCTTCCTATAAACATTGGTAACCGTAGTAACATAGTTACAGTTGAATAGTAATACAGAAAATAGCCGTAATTTGTATCGTTCCGGTCAAATATTGCAGCGCGAATATTATTAACATCTTTAATATGTGAATGCTGGGAAATGACCATGACATAAACGGGATAATCAACAGCTAGTTGTGCATTAAACGATTTGCAACCACCCCACGCGTTCTTCGCCTCCACGTCGTGTATTCAAATCGTTTAATGCACAGCTAGCCGTTGATTATCCCTTACAAATAACACGCACATCACTCTTTATGAACTGAATCAGAAGAGCAGTGGTTATGATGTTACGATCAACGCGGAAGCTCCGACAAAACCGAGTTGAAAAGCTTCGAGTAATGAACAGCTGTGTTGAGCGCTTCACTAGCAGCGACAACATTATCACAATATGACAGAAAAATAAAGATCTATGAACTTACACTCATGCAGCACTCGAAGAAGATCAAGCTGAAAGTATCCTGCACCCGCTCTGGCGGAAGTGACATCCAGTGTTGCCAGATTGGATGAACGATTTCCAGCCAAAAAGCTCACAAAAACCCGCCCAAAACTTTAACTGTCAAAATAATTTGATATAATGTAAATCAAGGTTGATAAGAGCCATTTTTAACTCCTTCTAACGAAATAATGATGACAAAATAATATAAATATAATGCTAGGTAAATTTCCCATGGAATAAATCGGGGCAAATACATTAAAGAGAACTACCAAATATGATTAAAATATGCAGACACTGACAAAACGGCAATCAAGAAATTAACCGATACCCACACATGCATCATTTTAAATGTCAACAGTCAGAATTTAAATGCAAAAAAAGTGCCCAATATAAGTGATCAGAATAAGCAACGTACGTTAATTATTTCACACTCGTTCATGCACACATCATGACAGTCAAAACTGTGTCATTCTGTATGATAATCCGACAAAAAATAAAATTAACAACAACAATAATGCTCTTACCTTCGTGTCGCTCTATAATTTCACACAGAACTAATCTTTCGTGAAGTTCATATTGAACACAATACAGAATTTTGTCAAAACTAACAAGTCCAGCAGCTTTAAAGGATATACCAATCTGGACCGTTTAAAAGATAAAATACACAATCTTATAGATATAAATAGATTTTGATTAAATCATTTAACTGTGCTCTGATTTCGGAGTTGCAGTGATATAGACTCAACATGTAATTCACGTTTGAGAGTTAAAACACTCTCCACTCTTTACCATCGAACTTATATATAGGCATCATGATCTTACGGTTATATATTTAAAATCAGATCCGTTATCGCGCTAAAAACATGTCGCTCATGAATCATCACGTCTGTCTGCTGATGCCTATAGTGATTGGCTAAAAGTGCGGCCGCGACGTCAACATCAGCACCAGTCGTCTTTGCAGTGTGCGCGTGTGTTTATAACGCTGTGATGACTGATTGGATGCATGCAGTAGGGCAGGCTATATATGCACACTTGGGCTTTTAGCCTATACAATTTATATGTTTTGAAAACCGCCAAACTGACCAAAAACCAGCCCAAAGTTTGTCCACCCGCCTAAGCCAATATTTACCCGCACAATCAAATTCAAAACCGCCCAATCTGGCAACACTGGTGACATCAGCGCTCTGTACACTACACAACAGTGAATAGAAAAATGCAATCAAGAATTAAAGAAGTGTTCAAATATCTAAAAAAAAGACAGGAAATATGGAAAGATACAAAATATAATTTTGTAGTAATTAATTATATATATACACCAAATCTATGTTCAATCCACACTCCCGACCAGTAGGTGGCCTTTAAGTTGGTTTGCCAAAACCGCCAAAAACATCAGAAGAAGAAGAAGAAGAAAAAGAAGCCTATGGAGTCAATTTAATGCCGCATATATATGCAAAAGAAAATAAAGTTTTGCAAAAGAAAATAAGTTTTGCAAAGAAAAATAAAGAATTGCAAAATAGATAAATAAAACAGAGCAAAAGCAATGATTTTGCAATACATATTTTCCATGGCCATATCTACTAATTTATTTGCAATGCAGCTTTTATTTTGCGTTTCAGTCAAGTTTGAGCTTGCGATACCGTTTTCCCTTTGCGCTTCACGTTTCTGCGCGTCTCACTTTGTGGCGCTGTTTTGACATGGGGGTGGAGTCAGGTGACGGGGGCGTGTCCAACAGGCCTGGGCATGCCTCCCTGGAAGTGACGTCATCGGCCCGAGACGCAGATCACAGCTGATCCAGGCACCGTCACTGAGCAGAGGCATGCGGGCGGATCGTTTCCTTTTATTCACTAGCTTTAAAACATGCATGTTTTCATTTTATTAACAAATGCATATGTGTATTAGCAACGTTTGCTCAAGTTAAAGAAGTTGTTAATATGAACATCTGCTGTTTATTTCTCTCAATGTGTGCACACTTTTAGAGCATTAAAATGTGTATTGTTTCATCTGGTTAACTAAATGTGCATTAATAGTGCTTGTTTAAAATCTCTTAACCTGTGCACAGCGCTCTTTGTTTACATTAGTTCAGAGTTACTGCTAGTTTTAATGTAAAACTTCACAAACTATACATCATTAAAAAGGTCTAAGACTCAAGCTTCATATCCATCTCGACTTCGTTTTTCATTTACATAACTCCTGGCATAAATTAAGAAATGACTGGCACTGGAAGTTTAAAAAAATGAAGCTTGAGTCTTTTGGTTTAAATTTCGTGGCCACGAGATATTAATGGGTAAACAAACCAGCGTGACCATAGCAACCTGGGATTATCAGAGATGTATTTATTAATATTTTATTTTTAATTAAGAAATTATACAAAATAAAATACATTATTAAATTATTATATTAACACCACCACGGGGTAATTTTACCCATGGCTGTTTTTCAAATAGGCTACATAATATATTTACAATTAAAAATATCCAAGTCTTACAGTCATTGACTTTTACTAAAATTGTGTCATTTACAATCCCCTGTTTATTGTTAAAAAAATTGTTTAGATAAAACCAGAACAAAAATGGGGCATTTATACCTATAAGCGCCATCAGGACAAATTTACGCATAATTCCTGTCATCACGTTCAAATGAAGATGTTTTAGATGTTTATTCCTCTACTCATAAATGTTCAAACTTTGGATTAAATATTAATTTGTGTTTGCAATTTTTTATCGTTTATGGTTCACTACTGTGTTGCTTATTTACTCCTGAAAAAAAAATCTGAATTATGATGTAATGAATAAAACAATTTTTATGATTACCCCAAGTTTATTGGTGTTGTTCTCTTATTCAAATGATAAATTATATAACTAAACAAATTAATTAATTAGGTGAAACTGTGCACTTGAATTTGTCACTGTACATCCTTTGCAATGTGGTGAATTAGTATTGCTTATAATAGTCTATTTAGGGTGTTTTAGGCATTTAAATAACATGGGTTATCTTGAAACATTTTATTAGCTATAATATTACAACACCCAAATATGTATTTATTTCCTCATAATTCTCGTTGTCATTGCAGACTGGTTTATATTCATCATTAAGAAAAGTGATTAGTGTAACCTGCTTAAAAATAGCTGTGAACTTAAAACAACAGGACAAAAACATAGCTGATGACTAAACATAATAATTTTATGACTCTAGACATTGTGAAGACTGTGGCATATACAGTGACATACTACGTTTTTAGCCATATCAAAACAGTAGTCATGGCATGGGTAAATTTGACCCACTGGCGCTTTTAGGTGTACAGCGACCTCTGGTGGTTGAAGTGTTAACCATAGGCTACGTACTGGACTGTATCACGATGTAGACAACATTCGAATTAAGTTTATTATGAATAAAAGTTACATAAAGTATAATAAAATAGGCCGACAAGAAAAATTTTATCCATCCCACAAGTCTTGTAAGTCCATGTATTTTATTAGTATTGGTAATATTTTTATATTCGTTGTTATGTATTTGATTTATTTTCCCTTCATTTCGATCTCTTAACGTTCAGGGCTGTATAATAATAATAATAATAATAATAATAATAATAATAATAGCCTAATATACACATATATTACATAAAAAGACACGATCAACGGACTGTGGGATGGATAAATATATTTGATCAGTCTCTGATAATCCCAGGTTGCTATGGTCACACGGGTTTGTTTATGCATGATTAAACTCATGGCCACGACATACAGTATTATCACGTTCCCACGACTTAATATCTCGTGGCCACGACAAAACTAAACCAAAAATACTTTTTAATCTTTTTTTAAACTTCCAGTGCCAGTCATTTCTTAATTTATGCCAGAAGTTATGTAAATGAAAAACGAAGTCGAGATGGATATGAAGCTTGAGTCTTAGACCTTTTTAATGATGTATAGTTTATAGTTTTAAGTTAATTGCATTCTTTTACATTAAAACTAGCAGTAACTCTGAACTAATGTAAACAAAGAGCGCTGTGCACAGGTTAAGAGATTTTAAACAAGCACTATTAATGCACATTTAGTTAACCAGATGAAACAATACACATTTTAATGCTCTAAAAGTGTGCACACATTGAGAGAAATAAACAGCAGATGTTCATATTCAACAACTTCTTTAACTTGAGCAAACGCTGCTAATACACATATACATTTGTTAATAAAACGAAAGCATGCATGTTTTAAAGCTAGTGAATAAAAGGAAACGATCCGCCCGCATGCCTCTGCTCAGTGACGGTGCCTGGATCAGCTGTGATCTGCGTCTCGGGCCGATGACGTCACTTCCAGGAGGCATGCCCAGGCCTGTTGGACACGCCCCGTCCCTGACTCCACCCCATGTCAAAACAGCGCCACAAAGTGAGACGTGCAGAAACGTGAAGCGCAAAGGGAAAACAGTATCGCAAGCTCAAACTTGACTGAAACGCAAAATAAAAGCTGCATTGCAAATAAATTAGTAGATATGACCATGGAAAATATGTATTGCAAAATCATTGCTTTTGCTCTGTTTTATTTATCTATTTTGCAATTCTTTATTTTTATTTGCAAAACTTATTTTCTTTTTGCAATACTTCATTTTCTTTTGCAATTCTTTATTTTTCTTTGCAAAACTTATTTTCTTTTGCAAAACTTTATTTTCTTTTGCATATATATTCGGCATTAAATTGACTCCATAGAAGCCCCCCCCCCCCATATGCTCTCCATATTAGTGATGGAAAAATGAAGCTTTGCAACGCACCGAGGCTTCCCCTCAACTGTATCGTAAAAAGGTTCATTACTCGAAGCTTTTCAAGATGATGCACACTAACGACATCTTGCGGTCAAAAGATGGAAAAACCTGCCTTTGCGTCCCAGACGACCCAGACATTTTTGGATTGTTTCAGATAATAAATCAGTTTGTGCTATGAAAATAAAGCAAAGAAAGTATTCACTATGTACTAACAGGCGCTCGAGGTCGAGCAGACAGCGGCACTCAGCTCAGAGCGCAGCCGAGCCCAGGACTCTGATAGTGGGCGACTCTATTATCAGAAACATCAGTAGCAGGACTACAACTACATGCTGCTTTCCTCAAGCAACCGTCTCTGATGTGAACAAGGAACTTCGGAACATTCTGATGAAGCACAAGACTGCAAATCGAATCATCATCCATGTGGGGAAGAACGATATTTGGAAAGAGCAGTCAGAACTGCTTAAGAAGGATTTCAGTGAACTTTTTGAAACACTTCAAAGACTTGAAGTTCAGTCGTTCATCAGTGGACCACTCCCAGCAAGAGGAACTAACATGTTTTCACGGCTGCTTGGGCTGAATACATGGCTACAAAGAACCTGCATTACAAAAGGAGTCAACTTCATCGACAACTTCAATATTTTCTGGGGCCATAGACAACTGTTTAAACTGGACGGCTTCCACCCAAACAAACTTGGTGCGAGAGTGCTAAAGGACAATATCTATTTCTCCCTCCATCATCCTTCAGTGGTGTGTGCCAATCCACTCGGCCTCAATGGCACACACACACCTGGACAGAATATGAGTGACCACAGAACTTCATGTCAGCCTCAGAGTCATCTTATGGTTGACACATCCCACAAGGACATTGATAACACCACGCAGCCAAAACAAACTTTCCTCACAAAGACTATCCCGGCTAAGCCCTGCCCACACAGCTCATCACAAACAGACTGTGACGTACTACATCAGCTCCAAGACTCAGCACCCAAGGACAACTATCTGGAAAACAGCCAGGGAAGCCAGGACAACATATCACAGCCACCGGAAACACCAGAGCCAGAGCCCCACTCGCCAGACACACTATCCCTCTCTCCAGAATCTCCACTTCTAAGCTTCTCACAGAAAATGGAGGAACTGGTGTATGCTGGGACTAAACTCTCCCACTCGTTCGCTGCAAGCCCCCAGATATCAACTAAAAAACGGCGGGCCCCACAACCACCAAAGACAGCAGGCCCAGCTCTCCCTCCTCCTCCTGTGAGAGCTCTCCGACCGCTGCCACAACGCCAGGGCCCAAACCCTCCTCCATCGGCTGTAGGTGAACCAAAAACAACTGATAACAGCTCTCAGTGATATGTGTCGGGTCCCCGCTATATTAGCAGCAACACTCACAAATGTTCACAGAACAAGCGGGAACCCAGTGTGCCTGTAGCCTTCTATATTTCTGTTTTATCACGTGATAGAAAGTCTAAGGCCTTCTCAAGCCGTACGGCTGATCCATCTAATCTGCGGCCTGTAATGCGTCAATCTGAGATTGCTATAGAGACAAAATGTAATTCCATCAAGTTAGCATTTTTAAACATTCGCTCACTAAAAAATAAATCATTTCTGATCAATGATTTTATAACCACAAACAACCTGGATTTTATGTTTCTAAATGAAACATGGCTTGAAGACAGCTGCAGTGCAACAGTCCTCAATGAAACAGCCCCTCCTAACTTTAACTTTACAAGTGTCTGCAGGACTGTTAGGAGAGGTGGAGGTGTAGCTGCTCTATTTAAAGATGTTTATCAATGCAAGCAAGTGTCATTTGGTCAGTATTTGTCCTTTGAATATCTAGGTATTGTGCTGAAAGGTGCTCCATGCATTCTGTTTATCATTATTTACAGGCCTCCAAAATACTCTCCAGCCTTTGTTGAAGAGTTCACAGAACTGTTATCAATGATTTCCTCAGAGTTTGACTCTTTTACTATTGCAGGGGATTTTAATATTCACATAGATAATGCAGAAATCTAAACTGCAAAAGAAATTATAACTGTTTTAAACACTTTTGACCTAATCCAACATGTGTATGGACCCACACACAATCGTGGACACACTCTAGATTTACTCATCAGTAAAGGTCTAAACATTTCATCCATTGTTATTAAGGATGTAGCACTATCTGATCACTTCTGTATTTTCTTTGATATATTGATCTCTGTTACCACTGAATCTAGATCTGTCTCTGTCAGAAAGAGATGCATTAACGAGAACACTAGTGCGCTATTTATGAAGGCTATATCTTCAACGCCAAGCATTTCTGCAGACTCTGTTGATCTTCTCCTGGATTCTTTTAACTCAAAAGTTAAGAAAGTTATTGATAATATTGCTCCGACAAGGGTCTGCAAGAAGAATGGCAGACAAAAATCACCATGGAGAAAATCAACAGCAGTTCAGAGTATGAAAAGACAATGCAGAAAAGCTGAGCGGATGTGGCGGAAGACAAAACTTGAAATTCACTATAGCATCTATAAAGACAGCCTTCATGCTTTCAATGTGGAACTAGCCACAGCTAGACAGACCTCCTTCTCAAACCTTATAAACAGTAACTTAAACAACTGTCGCACTCTTTTTGCTACTGTGGAGAGACTGACAAACCCCCCAAGTCAGATTCCCAGTGAAATGCTCTCCGACAGTAAATGCAATGAGTTTGCTTCCTTCTTTTCTGAGAAGATCAATAATATCAGAAAGGAGATTGGCATATCCACTTTTGCAGAGGTCACACAGATTCGACCGCAATTTCAAAAAGAAGTGACTATGTCTGTTTTTGAAGCAATTGATTGCAAAATATTGAAAGAAATAGTACAGCACCTTAAATCATCAACCTGCTATCTTGACACACTTCCCACATCTTTTTTCAAAAGTGTGCTTAACTGTTTAGAAGCAGATCTCTTAGAAGTGGTGAATGCCTCACTTCTTTCTGGGACTTTTCCAAACTCCTGAAAACTGCAGTTGTTAAGCCCCTTCTGAAAAGCGCAATCTTGATAACACAATGTTGAACAACTATAGACCAATATCAAATCTTCCGCTCATAGGTAAGATTATTGAAAAGGTAGTTTTAATCAGCTGAACAACCACTTAAACTTAAATGGATACCTGGACAGTTTTCAATCTGGTTTCCGAGCACATCATAGCACAGAGACAGCACTCATTAAGATAATAAATGATATTCGCTTCAATTCTGATTCAGGCAAAATATCAGTGCTGGTACTACTAGATCTTAGTGCTGCGTTTGACACTGTTGATCATAACATACTTCTAGAGAGACTGGAAAACTGGATCGGGCTTTCTGGGATGGTACTCAAATGGTTCAGCTCATACTTAGAAGGGAGAGGTTATTATCTGAGTATAGGAGAGCATAAGTCTAAGTGGACTCTTGTTTAGCCTGTATATGCTCCCACTAAGTCAAATAATGAGAAAGAACCAAATTGCTTATCACAGCTATGCTGATGATACCCAGATTTACCTAGCCTTATCTCCAAATGACTACAGCCCCATTGACTCCCTCTGCCAATGCATTGATGAAATAAACTGTTGGATGTCCCAGAACTTTCTTCAGTTAAATAAGGAGAAAACTGAAGTCATTGCATTTGGAAACAAAGATGAAGTTCTCAAGGTGAATGCATACCTTGACTCTAGGGGTCAATCAACTAAAAACCAAGTCAAAAATCTTGGGGTGTTTCTGGAGACAGACCTTAGTTTTAGTAGTCATGTCAAAGCAGTAACTAAATCAGCATACTATCATCTCAAAAACATTGCAAGAATTAGATGTTTTGTTTCCAGTCAAGACTTGGAGAAACTGGTTCATGCCTTTATCACCAGCAGGATGGATTATTGTAATGGTCTCCTCACCGGCCTTCCAAAGAAGACCATTAGACAGCTGCAGCTCATCCAGAACGCTGCTGCCAGGATTCTGACTAGAACCAGAAAATCTGAGCATATCACACCAGTCCTCAGGTCCTTACACTGGCTTCCAGTTACATTTAGGATTGATTTTAAAGTACTTTTACTCGTTTATAAATCTCTAAATGGCCTAGGACCTAAATACATTGGAGATATGCTCACTGAATATAAACCTAACAGACCACTCAGATCATTAGGATCGAGTCAGTTAGAAATACCAAGGGTTCACACAAAACAAGGGGAGTCTGCTTTTAGCTATTTTGCCGCCCGCAGTTGGAACCAGCTTCCAGAAGAGATCAGATGTGCTAAAACATTAGCCACTTTTAAATCCAGACTCAAAACTCATCTGTTTAGCTGTGCATTTGTTGAATGAGCACTGTGCTACTCCGAACTGATTGCACTATATATAATCATTTTCTATTCTTAAATGTTTTAAATTCTTTTAAAATCAATTTTTAAATCACTTTGTTTTTATTGTTGTGATTTTTATTATTTTTAATCTCTTATTATTTTTAATGACTATTTCACTTCCTTTTATGTAAAGCACTTTGAATTACCATTGTGTATGAAATGTGCTATATAAATAAACTTGCCTTGCCTTGTATAAATAGGTTTTTTACATGCCAGTCATTGTTTTACACAATATATGAATAAATGAGTCTGTGAATTTGTGGGAAAAATATGCAAGAATATATCATCAAAATAAAAGAAGATTTATCAGAATGGTCAGCTGAAGTGATTGTAAAGTGGGAATTAATACAAAATGAACATGCACAAAACTACAAGTACAAATATTTATTTGTATTATGATATATTTTTATCAAAGAAGTGAGTGGCACTTCAAACTGCACAAGTGGCTTGTGTTATTTAAACCAGAATACGAAGCAGTCACGTGATTGTGTGAGAAAACAAAGCTTCGGACGTCACAGATCATGTGGTTTTGGCAAAATGAATCAAGCTCCGGCACAGTGCTTCACTGCCTGATGCTTCATTTTTTTAATACAGGCTTTGAAGCCTTGGTGTCGAACGTCACATCACTACTCCATATATTTAACGTACTGCGTTTAGTGAATTTGTATATTTTTGAGAGCTTTTTTCTCTTTTCGGCAACGACGTACGTGTTTGGATCCTTGAATTGCGGTGTGGCGTCATAATGGAGGTGGATGACAGCTTGAGATCTGAGAGTGTTAAACATACGCATACTTATGCCAAATCTGCTAATGTTGTGGACTCACTGGACACATGCTTTCCCGAGTCTCCCGGAGCAAGCCCTTTGCCGAAAACGCGGCGCCCAACCTCAGATCCTTCAAATGCGGTCCTGCTTGAAGCAATAGAGAGATTGGGTAAGAAGCAGGATGACTTCATGGAGAAACTTTTGGAGATCGAGAATTCTGTCGCGTCCAATTCCATCCTTATATCTGACCTTGCTGCGAGGATTGAAGTTGTTGCTAAAACCTCAGAGGATACAGCCGTTAAATCTAATAAACTGGACTCTAAGATGTCTACTTTGGCTGCAGAAAGCAAACGCCTATGGGATAAAGTGGATGAGCTGGATGCCTATAAGAGACAATGGAATTTAAGGATTGCAGGTGTTCCAGAAGTCGATGGGGAGAATGTCAAAGTGGTCATAATGGACATTTTTCTTCAGGTGTCCCCATGCTTAGCGGATGTTCTGCAAACTTCGGTTGATGTTATGCACAGGCTTGGCCCTAAATTGGGCAATGCGCGTCCTCGCACGATAATTGTACAGTTCCTTTCTCTCACCGTGATCGTGTCTGGGCTGACGCAAAAAAATCAGAAGTGATTTTGTTTGATCGTAATTTTAGCGGCTCTATTCTTCAGTCCTTTTCTTCTTCTGAGGGCTGATGGATTATTGTTGTTATTCTTTTGGAGGATTTTTTGTTTATCTTGGCTAATGTTTATGGTTTTAACAATCATACCCAAAACAGCAGTTTTTTTCATGATCTTTCTTCTGAGATCTTTGATTTAAAAAGTAAATATCCTTCTGTTGCAGTAATAGTCGGAGATTTTGACGAAGCTCCTGATTTATGTATGGATAGATTTCCTTCAAAACAAGAATCACGCAGATGTAATACCATTATTAATGACTTTTGTAACTTCCTTTCTCTATTGGATGCTTACAGGTTTATGCATGCTGATGCTTGTTCATATTCTTGGTTTAGTGCAGATCTCTTAAAAAAATTGTGCATAGATTATTGGCTTATATCTGATTTTATGTCTCCTTTTATTAAATCCAGTGATATCTGTCCTGCTCCTCTCACAGATCATGCTTTTATCAATCTCATTTTATCTGATTCTGGTGCTGGTTGTCATAGAAATCCTGGATACTGGAAACTAAATTGTTCTTTATTAGAACTCTCCTCTTATTGTGCAGGTATTAAGAATATTATTGAAGAATTTAAAGGAAAACCATCAGTTTCAATATCTTCTAATTGGGAGTTGTTCAAATATGAGTGTAGAAAATTCTCTATTCGATTTAGTAAACAGTTGGCAAAGGCAAAATCTTTAAGGTATACCTCTATATTAAACGAAATGAGTCAAATTCTAGGAAAACAACAAACAGAAGAAGATGATAAAGTAAAACTACACAACCTAAAAGAAGAATTAGATAACATTTATACAGTAAAGGCTAAGGGTGCATTTATTAGATCGAGGGTGAAATGGCTAGAATTCAATTAAGATCATTTCTTAATTCCGTCTACTCGTTTTCTTTTTATTCAATTGATTTAAAAATATATATATATATTTGTAAAATTGCTCATTTGTAAGTCACTTCAGAAAAAGCCTAAATGATTAAATCCAAAAACTGAACTCGGAGAAAAGGACCTTTTATTTATCAGCCTTTTATTTTGAACAATATATTGTTGAATATATATTTACACATTGAAGTAGTGAAGAAAATGATCAAATTGCCGTTACAAACAGTGGTCTAGCCAACAAAGAAAATCTCTTAAGGCCAGTATGTTTTGCTGTAATATGAAATCGACAAGCGTTCCAACAATTTCACATATCATGGATTCAAATATTTTTGAAACCAGCACCACGCATAAATCTGTTACACACGTGCACAGACAGAGAACTTCATTCATTTCTATCTGATCCCCACGTTCAGTCATCATATCCAGAATTTTTCTGGTGGAAACACAGATTGGCTCTTTGCTGTAAATAAACATGCCAGTCAAATCAGGCCATGGGTTATTTTTCAAGCTTCTTACAACGTCCATTTCATTCTTGAGATTTTTCACACACTTGGTATCCCCCGTACAATCATGCAGATACCCTGGCCTGGCAAAAACCATCAATTGTTTTTTATATATAATTATTCGGCCCTCGGCTGGTGGGGAGGGTTCATTACTGGACCTCGAGCCGTTTTAGTTGAAGACCCCTGGGCTAGACCATTCCGTTACGAGAGCTCTCCCTCTCTATGGAGAATTTTTTTGAGTGTTTTGTATTGTATCAGACGATGTGTGAAAACACTGTTGCCAGTAAGTTACTGTAATTAAGATTTACAGTAGCAAACTGTATTTGATTTACAGTTGAAAACTGTATTGTTTCACAGTAAATTACTGTAAATAAAATCCAATTCATCAGTACACTACTGTAATTCATTCATTTTAATATAGATTTCATTAGATTTTATAATTTTTATATATAATTCATTTTATTTTTACTCTACATAGGTACTACTGGTATACGAGCGTATGGGACACTCATTGGGTTAGGTGTAGTGCAGCCAAGATGGTGGTGTGTGTTTCCGGTAAGAGAAACAGGAGAGGGAATCCCAATATAACTTGTTTAATCAAAGTAGATTTGTATGTTACTTCACACATGTGGTCTATAAAAAACAGAAGAGATACAAAGAAACGGTGGTAAATATATATAAGTAAATAATATAAATATTCAGTTATTAAGTAATATATTAATTAACATACATGATTTGCTGATTATGTTAGTAAATAAAGTAAACAATAACAAGTAGATTGAACGATCATTGCGTAAGCTCGATATTACGAGCAGGAAACAAGCAGTGTCATTAATTTAACATTTCAAACAATATTGAACAAACCGGGTGATATGTAACTCGGAAGTGAATATAATTGTTTGTATTCTAAAAGAAAAAACACTTAACAAGATCAAAGTCCAATATGAAAACGTTTGGTTTCACTTTCAATTTCACTTTCGTTTGTGACGCAGTTTAAAATGCGTTCAATTCACAGGCAAATATTGACATTCAGAATAATAATATAGGTTACAAATACAAATTATAGATGGAAACTCACCCGTAATCATTTACACACTGGTGAAAAACATGCACAAAGTTGACGAAACAATCCAGCCAGCCTGATTTGTACCCCGTTGTTGTCAGAGTCAAATGTCCGCTCCTAACTGAGCTACGTATCCTACGTGCCACAAGGGGGCGTGGTTAAGGCTTTCTCACACAGCCGCCCCCAAATGTGTGTAAGGACATTTGAAAATAGTGAGAAACCCTATCTAATTAGTAGGCTCAATAGGGTCATTGTCAGAGAATTTAGGGAGTGGGACTAGACGAGATACAGGTCTCACATATGTTCGATTGTTTACTTGTACTTCAACTGTTCTGGTACGCCCATCATGTCCAGGGAAAATGTTGGTCACCTTTCCTACTGGCCAGCATGCTCGTGGAAGTTGTGGGTCCACTATGAGTACAACCTGGTCTAGATCAATTTTTTCTCCATCTTTACGCCATTTCTGTCTTTCTTGCAGATTCGGGAGATAGTAATGGATGAATCTAGACCAGAAATGGTCAGCAAGTACTTGGCTATGTTTCCATCTTCTGGTACCTAAAAGGTTACTTGAATCATAGAGCACTTGTGGGAGAGAAGAATCATGGCGGCCCATTAGGAGGATACTAGGCGTAACTGGGTCCAAATCCGACACGTCTGATGACACGTATCCCAAAGGCTTAGCATTTAGGATTCCCTCTACTTCAATGAGCACGGTACGCAGTACAGTTTCAGTCACTGTTTGATCCTTCAGCACTACCTTTAGGGCCTGCTTTACTGACTTAACCTCCCGTTCCCAAGCTCCTCCAAAATGAGGGGCACCAGGTGGAATGAATTTGAATGAAATCTGTTTTTCTGCGAGTTGTTCCCTGAGTTGAGGTATCATGGCTACATAGGCTGCTTTCATCTCTTTGTCTCCTCCAACAAAGTTAGTTCCATTATCACAAAGGAGTTCAAATGGTTTCCCTCTACGTGCTATGAATCTGCGGAGAGACATTAGAAATGCATCTGTATCAAGGCTCTCTAAGAGATCAAGATGGAGACACCGGGTGGTCAGACACTTGAAAACTATTCCCCATCTTTTCTCTGTACGTCGACCGATCTTCACTGTGAATGGACCAAAACAATCCATTCCAGTGGAATAGAATGGGGGTTTGTACAGGCGTAGGCGTCCTGATGGGAGGTCAGCCATTTTGGGTACACCAGGCTTAGCACGCCATTTCTGGCAGTCTACACACCTGTATTGATATTTCTTGATAGCTTCCCTTCCTCGCAGAATCCAGTATCGTCTTCTCAGCTCGGCAAAGACTCTTTCTGGTCCAGGATGTAGAAGGGAGGCATCATAGTCCTTGATCAGAAGCTTGGTTAGGTGGTGTTGGGGATCAAGCACAATGGGATGTATTGCTTCCAATTCCATCTGCTTTGCATGTCTTAGTCTCCCTCCGACTCTCATAAGTCCGCTGGCTTTATCATACTCGGGTGATAAGGATGCTAATCTGCTGTTAGATGGTAATGGTCGCTCAGAGGCGAGAGCCTTAAACTCCTCTGGAAAGGAATCTTTCTGAGCTTGTTGTAGGAGGAGCTTCTCTGCTGAGATGTAACTTTCTGAATCGTCTGATGACTGTGTGGGATATGTAGCCGCCCCGTGAATGGATGTCACTGTAGCCGTTAGCAGCTCAGTCCATGTACTAAATTGGGTGACATCAGGAAGGGGAATGTCTGGACTAGTGCACACATGCAGGCAAATGGCTGACTTTTTCAACTCTGCCTCTGGTTCAGGTTCATCTGCTGGCAAAGTGGGCCACCATGACTCTGGTTGATACAGGAACTTTGGTCCACTTTGCCAACGGCAAGGTGGGGTTAAATCCTTTAATGGCTGGCCTCGTGTTATGACATCAGCGGGGTTGTTTGCTGAATCAACGTACCTCCAGGAACCAATATCGGTGAGTGATTGAATTTCAGCCACCCGTGTTCCCACGAAGACTTTGTATCTGCACGAGTCGGATTTAAGCCATTGGAGGACAGTAGCTGAGTCTGACCATAGAATGACATGATTAATGTCTACAGTTAGTTCTGCTTGAAGAATATTAGCCACCTGCGCTCCGGTAAGTGCTGCACTTAGTTCCAGACGAGGAATCGTTATCTGCTTCCGAGGTGCCACTCGTGAACGGGCTAATACAAATGAGACATGTACATGTCCTTCATTGTTTTCTGTGCGTATGTAGGCCACTGAGCCATAGGCCCTCTCAGATGCGTCACAGAATATGTGTAAATCCCGCCTGCGGATTTCCACATGCCCTTCAAATGGAGTGTAACACCTTGGGATTGCAATCTGATTCAAACTGTGGAGCTCTTTTGCCAGTCTTGCCATCTGGTTAACAGGTTATCCGATGTGATTGGGTCATCCCACCCTAGATTTTTCTTCCACAAATCCTGGACCAGCACTTTGGCTCGGGTTGTAAATGGAATTAGATAACCCAGGGGATCATATTGAGATGCCAAAACTCTGTAGACATTACGCAGAGTGGGTTCAGGGCATTCGGATTGGCTGGATTTGTAGCTGAATGAGTCTGAGAGGCAGTTCCACAGTAGCCCAAGTGTACCTTCCAGGAGGTCAGTACTCTTCTGTGATAGCCAGAGTTCACTATTCTGTGATCTTGCTTCAGAGGGAAGATGCTGAATAACTTCAGGTCGATTGCTAGCCCATTGACGGAGCTCGAACCCACCAGTGAGCAAAATTTGTCGTAGGTTGTCTACGAGTGCTCTAGCTTCTGCAACAGTTCGAAGACTATGAAGACAGTTGTCTACATAGAAGGAACTTTTGACCGTTCTCACCAGAGCTGGATCCACTTGCGGGTGGTTTTCAGCTATTTCCTGGAGTGCATGTATGGCACAGCACGGGCTACATGTTGTGCCGAATGGTAAGACTTGCCATTCATAGATCTTAGGCTGTTCTGTCCTATGCATGTCTCTCCACAGAAAACGTACAATAGGCTTATCATTGGGCAAGAGGCGAACTTGGTGGAACATACCCTTCACATCTCCGCTGATGGCTACAGGATGTTCACGGAACCTCAGCAAGACACCAAGTAAAGACGGACCAAGAACGGGTCCAGGCAGGAGCATGTCATTTAAAGCTTGGCCTTGATATGAATAAGAACAGTTGAAAACAATTCTGTCCTTGTTGTTATGCGTCACCATATGGTGAGGGATATACCACGACTCCGGGGTTTGCTCAGCGTCTTGTGTTGATATCTCTGTCACATAGCCAGCTTCTTGCAGTTTCTTCATTTCGGAACAGTAAGACTCAGCTCGCCTAAGGTCTTTAGCAAGTTTACGCTCTGTGCTTCGGAGGTTCGCCATCACTGCTTCTTTGGGGGCTTTAAGAAGTCCGGCATTGGGCCGTCTGAGCAAGGGAGTGGCGTATCGCATAACTCCACTGACTTCTACCCTGGTGGTATGTGTCTGGAGAAGAGAAAAGGCATACTGATCATGCTTGGAGCGAGTGGCTGTCTTCTCATTTACATAGGGCAGGGTATCAATTTGCCAGAGGCGTTCCACGTTCTTGAATAGCTCAGTATTCGTTGTGGTTGTGGTTATGTGGAGACACTGTGGGGTGGAAAGGGTGGTTTGACTGAGCCCAGTGGGACCTTGGAGGGTCCAACCAAGTCTGGTACAAATGGCCATCGGACCATTTGCAGGTCCCATGCAAACTGGTTGGACAGGAGTGAGCAGATGAGGCAGGTCAGACCCGATGAGCAATAGAGGTTGGGCTCGGTCAATCAAGGATAATGGCAAGGACTTTAGATGCTCATACTTGCGCTGAAGAGCAGACACAGGGTAGGAATGTTCGGAAAGTCTCAGGTTATCTGCGGTGAACGCATGAGGAATCAAGTATTTCCTACATGGTCTGTGCAAGGGTGACACATGAAGGGAAACAGTGGCTCCATACAGGTTAACTACATCCTGATGGACCGTGCGCAGTGTGAGTATTTCAGGTTCAGTAGGGAGATTCAACTGCTCTACAGCCTGTGACAAAATAATGCTACGCTCTGAACCATCGTCCAACACTGCGTATGCTTCCATGAATTTCTCTCGGTTGTGCAGTAAGACCTTGACTATCTTGAGCATTACTTTCTGAGATCTGTTGGGCCGGTCTAAATAGACCTGAGGGGTCGGAACGTTGATCAACAGCACATTTTTTTGGATCTGTAAGGCTGCATCATGCAAGATGGTCAGATGTAACTCTTTACAGTTTGTACAGGTTCTTTTCAGAGTACAACTATCTGGGTTATGAGTTCGCCCACACTTCCAACAGCGCTTCTCTTTGGATATCCACTGTATTATTTGCTCTGTAGTCAGTATCTTGAACTTGGGACATGCATTAAGAAAGTGGTCCTTGGTGTTACAGTAAGGGCAGAAGGGTTGAATCTTAGAGGGGGGCTTAGATTTCATCTGTCCCTGCAAGGCTGAACTGGTCTCAGCTGAGTACAAGATAGATGTGAATTTCTCTTTTGGACGAAAAGGCACTGACCTTTGCTGATCTTTCTTGGTGGATCTAGCTGTATCAGTCTGATACATGGTAGCTGCTTTATTGGCAATGCACTTTGCTTGTGACTTCATCTGCAGCCATGTAGACAGATCAGGTAATGTATAAGTACGGTCTGTTCCAGTTTGCAAAATACCTCGGCTGAAACAGTACTCAACGAACCCGTCGCGATATGATGGTGGCATCTTGCTTAGCAATCGATCAACATGAGAGCCACAGCGCAGTTCATACCCATTTGGGCCTTCCAAAGTTCTGAGCATCCCTACTAGTGTTTGGATAGATAGGGAAAAAGAGTCAAAGGCTTCTGCATCACCGAACTTGACTGCTGGTGCATTCAGTATGACACTTAGTTCGGACTGAACCAGTTGACGTGGTTGGCCATATTTATCCTGCAGCGCTTGCAGTGCGGTTGTGTATGGTCTGGGGTCATACATATATGCTTTGGCCAACTGGAGAGCGCTGGGGAGTTTTAAGTGACTTAAAAGGACCTGATATTTGTAATGTTCACTCAAATGAGGCTGGTTATTCATTACGTTATCTAACGCCATCTTCAGTAGTGCAAAGTCACTTTCTCGACCAGTGTCAAAGAATGGGATAGCAGGCTTTGGGACTCCGTAAGCTGAGGCAGCTAACATTTCCAGACCAGGTGGTTGGGTTGGAGAAGGGTACATCACTGTCCAATGAGGGTTAGGATTTGTGGCCTGGTAGGACTGAGCCTGTAAGGGAGCCCCTAATGTTACAGGAACTGTAGATGGGACTGTAGGTAGAACATTGACACGGGGTGTCTGACTATAGGTGACGGAGGTATCTGAGTAATGGTGTGGCCTGGCCACCACAACTGGGTTAAAGGGTAAAGGAGCTGCATAATCTGGCTTAGCTATTAAGGTGGGCGGTGCCGTAACTAGCGAAGCCGATGACCTTGTAACTATGTTGGGCTGGGTTACCTCAGCAGCTGAGGTAACAGAACTGAACGGGAATTCAGCTACTGAAGTAGTGATGTGTACAGCAGGTAATATGGGGGAAGGCATTACTGATGACACAGGTACAACGTTAACATGGCAAGGGGTAGAATGACTAGGCATTGCTTGGGCAGATGATTCAAGATCAGTAGTAGCAGCTACTCTATGTTGTTGGGTGCTTACCTCAGACAGAGGATCAACAGCTATGCTGGACTGTGAAGCAGCAACACTAACATCTTGAGATTCCGGTTTAAGAAGTACACAAACATATTTAGCAACCTCAAGTTCATTTCGAACCTTTTTGAGACGCCGCCGGCTCTCTACCTGCTTAGCTAGCAACTCTCTAGCCTTAATGGCTTGTTCCTGTCTATACTGCGCTTCTCTAGCCTGAGCATCAATTCTCTCACACTCTTTATCTACAATGGCATCCTCTTCTATCTGCTCTTGAAGTTCTTCCAAGTCCAGAGTTTTTAGCCTTTCCTCCAACATGGCAGCTTGAAAATCAGAGAGTCCATGTCTGGGAGATCTGCGTTGTGCACTGCGATGAGATCTGGATGTAGTACTGGACACCGTGCCAGAGGAAATGGATCTAGACGCATGTCTTGATGGTCTAGATGGTCTCTGCAAAGACGAATCAGCAGGAGGAGGCTCTGGATGGAGGTTAGGTGGGAGCTGGACATCGTAATCGGCTAGGTGAACAGGAAGGTGTCTCTCTCTTGGAGGGCGAGGTCGGACTGCAGGCTCAGTTGCACTGGGAGTTTCAGGATCCATCTTGAAGCACATCCGGGGTCGAAGGACCATATACGAGCGTATGGGACACTCATTGGGTTAGGTGTAGTGCAGCCAAGATGGTGGTGTGTGTTTCCGGTAAGAGAAACAGGAGAGGGAATCCCAATATAACTTGTTTAATCAAAGTAGATTTGTATGTTACTTCACACATGTGGTCTATAAAAAACAGAAGAGATACAAAGAAACGGTGGTAAATATATATAAGTAAATAATATAAATATTCAGTTATTAAGTAATATATTAATTAACATACATGATTTGCTGATTATGTTAGTAAATAAAGTAAACAATAACAAGTAGATTGAACGATCATTGCGTAAGCTCGATATTACGAGCAGGAAACAAGCAGTGTCATTAATTTAACATTTCAAACAATATTGAACAAACCGGGTGATATGTAACTCGGAAGTGAATATAATTGTTTGTATTCTAAAAGAAAAAACACTTAACAAGATCAAAGTCCAATATGAAAACGTTTGGTTTCACTTTCAATTTCACTTTCGTTTGTGACGCAGTTTAAAATGCGTTCAATTCACAGGCAAATATTGACATTCAGAATAATAATATAGGTTACAAATACAAATTATAGATGGAAACTCACCCGTAATCATTTACACACTGGTGAAAAACATGCACAAAGTTGACGAAACAATCCAGCCAGCCTGATTTGTACCCCGTTGTTGTCAGAGTCAAATGTCCGCTCCTAACTGAGCTACGTATCCTACGTGCCACAAGGGGGCGTGGTTAAGGCTTTCTCACAACTGGCATTCAATTAAAACAGACACAATTACAAAATATCAAATTCTTTATTTAAAACATTGCATGTATAACACTTCCATAAAAATACTGACTTCCAATGCTGGAACAGTGCATCTTCACCATTTCTCCTGTCTTAGGATGTTTTGCAGTGCATTATGTTGTGTCCTCTGGATTCATCCTCACAAAGAATCTTTAGGCAACAGAAACATAACGGGGAAAAAAAGACAAGCAGCCAAAGAATACATAGCTATCTGCAAAACCCAGGTGCTGCTCCAAAACGTGGCCACCACTTTGACAGAAATGTCTTCTCTGAAAAACAAGAAGTAGAAATGACACACTTTTAAAAGGCAAACCTCATATAGAATACACAAATCTCTCAAAACCATAGCTGTTCTCTTACCATGAATTATCAGTCTCAGGGTGGCTGGCCTGCTCATGTCTTGCTTGATGCTTCATTGCAGTTGCCTTTAAAACAGAAATACAAAAAATGCAGTAAATCTTAAATTCCATTAAAAACTATAACAAACTAATTCTAAAACTAGAAAGGTAGCCATAAAACTAGTTTAACCTAGCTAACATGCGCTTTTATTTTCTCAATAGGCTACTGGCCAACATTATTAACACCTGAACTAAAGTTCACATTAGTTAACCTAATGTTAATATAAGATAAGCGTTGCTCGTTAAAAATAATTTTAATTCGATAACTTAATTCAACAAGATGACAAAATTCGTTTGAAACAGCGCAGTTTACCATAGTAAAGTTCTGTAAATGCCACGTTGACGAGTAAATGTTATGGGTTAAACTGGCGTGCAAAAATCTGACACAAACGTACATATATTTTACCTTGCTTGCTGGTCTTATTCTCTCGTAAGGTGCATCGACACAGCGCAGATGTTCTCCGGAGCTCTTCCACTCTCGCGGGTTCATCCCCGGGAAAAACCCGCAGCGCTGCCCCGCTGCTTCCGTGTCTTCCTCGGACGCGAGTGGCGCGGCGCAACTCGACAACAGACAACAATATAGAACCCATTATATATATTATCTACAGTGAACGCGGACAGTAAAGTGATGCCCCGGTATATTTCTAACGTGCAGATGTATCCAAGCGCTCGTGCTGTTTCTGACACTGTACAAAAGGATTTTTTCAATCATTAGAAGCGATGTAACATCCAGTAGTCAGACCCAAGCTGTTGCAGCGCTGTAGACACAGTGTAGGGCAAATTGTGTCAGTCCAAATGTAAGAAATGAGGAAAATAAAACCACCTCAACAGAACGCCGCCAAAGAGACCGTTACAGCAAATACAGTAGTATACAGCAATTTTCAAAAATACAGTAAGTCTCTGTATGTGGGGTCTGACGCCACAGAAAATTCCCATGATGCAAAGGGTATTACAGTTATTTACTGTAAAGGGAATTTGCAGTATTACACTGGGTGATATACAGTAAATAACTGTGGAAATTACAGAAATGTCTAACAGTGTACAGTAGATTTTACATTGTTAGAACAGAAAAACAAGGGTAGGGCGTGTAATTTATATAATGTGCAGAAATATATTAATGAGTGCTGCAGCTATGTTCAGATCTACACAGATGCATCAAAGAGTTTAGACAATAAGATAGGAGTAGCATTTACTGTTCCAGAATTTCACTTGCACTATTATTAGCAATACAGTGGATAGAAGAGATAAGACCTTTGCAATCAGTTATTTGCTCAGATTCATGTGCATCATTGGCTAGTTAAAAACAACGACATTAACTTAACTGTTAATCTAAGTATGAGTAAAATCAAGAGCATTATTAAGAAAAGACTGAAGGAAAGGTGGCAAAAAACAATTGTCAGGAGTCTGGGTCCTGCGTTTCTCCCTCTCACCACCAGAGGTCACTGTCTCCCGGATTCAATTCCCCAACTCCACTCACCTCATTGATTAATTTGCCCCAGCTGTTTTCCTGATTGCTTTCCCTACTTAGGCTCCCTGTGTTTTGTGTTCGGGGCTCGTTTGTCTCACTTTTGTGCCAGGTATGCCTGTGACTTATGTCTGCCCTGTGCATGTCTTGTTTTCAGTGGTTGTGTTTACTCTGGCTTTTTCCCCTTTGGGGTGGTTTCATTTGTGTTTTGGTTTATTTTGTAATTTGTAAATAAAGAAAATTCCTTTTGCCAGCATTTGAGTCTTCGTCTCACCCATCCCATGACAGTACAAATGAGCCATTTGAAGACTCAGCGGCAATGGGAATTTTCTTGTACCCAGCTCCTGGGCGACAGAGGAACCAAGCCCCAGCCAGAGGGCCGCATCCCTGCCCACAAGACAATCGCCCCTTCGGGCTGTACGCCGAAGACCTCTTGGAGGCAGGCCTGGAGCTAGGGATTGGAGGGAGCACCCTCATCCACCTGTTTCTAGCGGGCCTGGATGAGCCTGTCAACTGGGAGGAGCTGGGGGAGCTAGAGACGTGGTCCTATTGGGAAATGGTTGACCACGTCAAGGAGGTGGAGCTGCGGGAGGGTGCCCCCCTCCCAGTCTGGGCTGTTGCTCCAGAACCTCCTCGGATCGTGCCAGCCACTTCCAGAATCTCGGGGTCTTTCTTTGGGTGCCCCGGGCTGAGACACAGCGTGGAGGATCCGCCGCTGATGTCGGTGAGGGGAGCGGCGGTTCCCACTTACAAAGCTCCCGCGCCTGCTCACAAAGCTCCCGAAGCGGTGATGTCAGCTGAACTTTTCTCTGAGGGGGCGGGGCTCATCTCAGGCCTTCCCGAGGCGGCGGTTCCCGCTCCCGATGATACGTACAGAACGCGAGCACAGGGAGCCTTTATTCGATCGAGAGCATGGAGAGCAGATGTCTGCTTATTTTTTCAAACTGGAAAAGACTAGGGCTAAATTCAATTCTATTACAGATAACTTTGATACAATTTCTAGTTTTTGCTATAATTATTACTCTAATTTATACACATCTAAATTTAGTGATGTTAGTATGTCAACTTTTTGTAAGCATTTGGGAAATGTAAATGTAATTAGTCAAGAGGACCAAATATTCTGTGATTTCCCCAATTACTATTGCTGAAATTAAGGATGGAATTACTGCTGAATTCTATCAGCAGTTTTCTGAGATTCTCGTCCCGTTCCTTTTTGAAGTGTATTCTGAAAGTTTAAAGTGCTCTGAACTTCCTGCAACTATGACTCAAGCTGTAATCTGCGTCATTCCTAAACCCAAGAAAGATTTACTGCTTATTGATAATTGGAGACCCATTAGTTTGTTGAATAATGATTACAAAGTATTTGCTCTTGTTTTTGCTCAAAGATTCAAATTAGTATTAGATTCAATAATTGATGAAAATCAATCTGGGTTTATGAGAAAAAGACATACATTTAATAATATCAGACTTATTTTTGATCTTATTGACTACTCTGATCTCATTAAAGATGATAGTTGTATATTGTTTTTAGATTTTTTTTAAAGCCTTTGATACCGTCGAGCATCTTTTTATTTTTTATTGTTTAGAACGCTTTGGGTTTGGGCGCTATTTCAGCAACGCCATGAAAACTCTTTATGTGGGTGCCAATAGTTCAGTAAAATTAAGTCAAGGCGCCACACAAAGATTTTATTTGAAAAGGTTGCCCAGTTTCAGTTGATCTTTTTCTTCTTGTTGCTCAGGCGTTTAGTCATTTTATTAAATCAAGTGAGATAGAAGGAATTCAAGCTGAAGGGAGAAGTGTCTTGATAAGTCAGTTGGCCGATGACACGGCTCTTTTTAAAAAAAAAATGCTTGTCAAATTCAGTCGGCTATCAAAAATATAGAAATTTTCTCTAGTGCCTCGGGTCTTTGTTTGAATTTACAAAAATGTGAATGGTTTGCCTTGAAGAGTTGCCATGACGTAACATTCCTGTAACGGATGCCCCCATCTATTTAGGTATGACTATCTCCAAAAATGAGCAGGACAGAATCTCACTAAATTTGAATCCTGTGATCAAAAAAGTAAAGAGCAGATTTAATCTTTGGTCACAGAGAGATTGATCTCTTAAAGGTCGTGCTCTGCTGGCTAAAGCGGAAGGCATTTCTAGGCTTACCTATGTTGCTTCCTCAATTCATTCAGACAGTAAAACAAATCAGATAATCGATCAAACAATGTTGAATTTTCTGTGGAAAAATCGTGTGCATTATATTAGAAAATCTGTGATCATTAATTCATATAAAAATGGTGGTCTTGATTATTTCGTTTTTTCAATCTTAAATAACACTTTCAAAATTAACTAGTTGAAGTATTTCTTGAAAAACCCCTTTTTCTGTGTGGAATTCAGTATCTAGCACTGTTTTTGACCAACTTGGTGGTCTCTCATTTTTGTTAATGTGTGATTACAAAATTGAAAAACTGCCTGTTAAATTGTCAGCTTTTCACAGTCAGGCACTTTTGGGGTAGAAGTTAATTTGCAAGCACAATTTTTCTCCACACCAGTATTATTGTCACGGGACGGTCGAGAGATGAGGGCGAAGACTCAAGTGCAGAAGAAAGTGGGTCTTTTAATAATAAAAGAGCAACAAAAAAATGAACAAAAACCACCCGAGGGGGAAAAACAGGCAGGCAGGCAGAGAACCACAGCACACGTAACCAACACACACACGACACCAAACATCCAACATTAAACAACAAAACAGCACAGGACTGCAGACGCCAGGACACTATATGGGAAGCCAAACGAGGAGGACACAGGTGAAGTAACTGAAACAATAATGAGATAACAAGGAGGGCGGGGTCAGACAATAGACAGGAGAGCACATGGCACCAACAACAAACAACAAGCCATGTGCTTAAACACACAGTGACATCTGGTGGCCAACCAGAGCACACCAGCAGGGCCGTGACAATTATATCTGGAATAATTGTAATATTCTGTATAAACACAAGAGTATATTTATGAAAACCTGGTTTGATAAAGGGATTCTTTTGGTAGGACAGTTGTTGAATTCTCAAGTGTATTTAATGATTTATGATGAATTTCTTTCATATTTTAATTTCCCTGTAACCCCGAAAGAATATGCCTCTGTAACTGGAGATATCTCTTCTAGTATTGTGTCTTTGTATGGAGGTATTTCATAATCTAAACATGCTTCTTTACTTCACCCTGCTGATACTTTCTGTGGCAGAATTTGTTTTTCATCTAGAAATAATAATAGTAATAATAATAATAATAAGGCTATACGTTTGTTTCAACAAGAAATTGTTAGTAAGCCAAGTGCTATTTTCTATTGGTCTAAGTTTATCAGAAATATTAATTGGAGGAAAGTTTGGGTGTTACCTAATAAATATCTCATTACAAATAAAATTAAAGAAATTTCATTTAAGATACTGCACAAATATTACCCTGCTAAACATTTTTTAAGCAGATTTATTGAAGATATAGATGTAAACTATTCATTCTGTTCACGACGGTACCTCATATTTTCTGGCATTGTCAATATACGAAGAGGTTATGGCGGGAGGTTTCTAGATTTATAAATGACAAAGTGATGTGCAATTTTCTTTTACTATATGAACATGTAATATTTGGTTTTTTGAACTATGACAAGAAGTTTGAAAATAAGGCTTACATAATTAATCTCTTGATTATACTTGTTAAGTTTCATATTCATCGTTGTAAATTCAGTAATCAGAAGCCTCTTTTTTCTGTGGTACGTAAGGAATTAGATGTCTATATAAGCTCCATTAAGGAGAGTACAAACAAAAAGCTGTTAAAACTGTGAATCTATTTGGTATATTTAAGTTATTGTGATTTAGTAAGGCCTTTCATCATTTTATTTTATTTGTTAAATTAAAGCGAGAGAGAGAGAGAGAGAGAGAGGCTGTCACAAGCAGAGCTGGAGAGCCAGAGAGCTCCGACAGGGTGTCTACAGATATGAACAAGTTAGATTTAAGACTTTTTAAGACCTTTTAATACACCATATGTAAAATTTAAGACCAAACCTTTGAAGGAAATACACTAAATATTACATTTACGTATGTAATATAATATGTGTTTTTAAATTTAAAAAGAAAACAAAATATCAATCGCTGTCAAAAATGCTATTTATTACTATGATATACAGAGAACTATTCATATCTGCAGACAATATCCCATACAAAATATTCCTCAAAAGGTCCACATCAAGCAATATTTTTGGTGGTGTAAATGAAGCAATATTTTCATCAGTTTTCTATTCAGCATTTACATATTTAAAGCTGCATGTTTTTAATATTTACCCCAGGTTGTTATTTACCTCCATAAAGTCCAATATTTTGTAACCTTATTAAATATATGCGTCATCTTTCATGTCAAATTCTTACAACTGATGAAGAAATGTAATATACACAACAGGGCTGTTGAAAATCAAATTAAATAATTTGCACTACAAATTTACAACCGCAATAAATAATGTTATGAGATTAATGTTTTAAATACATTTTCTTGAATATACAAATAAGAAATGTTGGTGGAAAAATGCACTTTTAAACTAACTAAAGCACCAGCAGGTGGCGGTAATCACTTATTCATTCAAAACACTGAGTCATTCAACAAACATGTGAGCGCTGCTTGGAGAAGGTTGGAGGGGGGGGGGGGGGAATCTTCTGTCTGTCCAATGATTGTGAACAGTCACTGGGTCCGTCAGACTGGTGAAACTTTTGCAGTAATGAGACCCAAGATATTTAAGACCCACTGAATCTAAATTTAAGACATTTTAAGACTTTAAGGCCTTTAAGCAAAACTTTATTTAATACATTTTAAGACTTTTTAAGGACCCGCGGCCACCCTGTCCGACTGTGTTCTGCACTGAGAGAGAGTGTGTGTGTGAGTGTACTGGTTTTTGTGGTTTACGGGGGAAAAATTTGTATAATGACATGGGGTATTACAATTTGAAGGTGGTTTATGAGGACACTGCCTATGTCCCCATAAATCAAAAGGCTTAAAAAAAAAAAAAAAAACACTCAATGGTGTTTTTTTTCTTTAATCTAAAAATGCAGACAGCGTTTAACAAATGTTAAAATAATTAAAAAGGAGGGTTAAGTCGATTGCAGTCCATAAAACAATGAAAAATAGTCTCTCGTTCAAAACAAAAAGGACATTTGTCACTTACAGTGGGGTTTAAAATAGATACAAAAGCATTCACAGCAATAGCTCCATGTAAAATCCGCTATTGTAAATCACCAAGGTTTTTTTGTTAATGGTGGTTTGTAAATTTCTCTCCAAACAGGCTTTATTTCATAATTAATCCCTAATTTTTCTCTCCATACTGTATCTGTTTTAATACTTAAATTGTGTTGATGAATAACTTTCACAATGCATTTATACAGCATTTTCCCTTCTACTGTACAAAAATCAATGTGTTCATTTAACAGAGGGCTAATAAAACAAGACCCATCTATAGTAGGGGAGATTTCAATATCTGGGAAAAGATCTTTACTGTCAGGAATTAAAGTTCCTGCACCAAACTCTTCTAAAAGTGTCCTCTCTTCATCAGTTAAAATCATATTCAATTTATCGAGATACTTCTTAACAAACCGTATTGATCGAACCCCTAAAAGGTAGCAATTTGTTCAGGTCTGTGTAAATCATATCCTGATTCATTTATAATATTTTTTAGCTTAAAAATCTTTTTATACCATAATAAATTGGTTAAACCAGGAAAATCTTCTCCCGAAACATCAAACCAAGCTCCAAAAATGAGTGGTTCTTCCAGAAACCAATGAAGAGAAATTGCTGGTTCCATCCATCGATTTTTAAAAGACCCCACACTTTAAATAAGCTTTGATAAAAAGCAGGAATTCCAGTAAAATTCAATCTTTTATAATCCATTAAAAACAATGTTAAAACCATTTCCGTATTTCCCACTCTCCTCAAGATGCTTAATGCCAATGGTCTCCACACAAGTGAGTAAGGTCCCATTAAAAGTTTCTGTATATATTGAAGACGGTAGGTGGCTCTTCTGCTTGCGAGATTTACTGATCCTTGACCTCCTTCCTCCTTGGGCAAAAACAAAATGCTCTGATGAGTCCAATGATAATTGTCCCAGAAAACGTTCACCAGTTCTCTTCGAATATTTACAAGGATTTCATTTGGAGGATCTACACAAGCAAATTTATGCCATAATGAAGATGCCACAAGATTATTAATAACAAGAATACGCCCTCTATAAGACACCTGAGGGAGTAACCATTTCCATTTTTCCAACCGACCTTTTATTTTCTCAAATAAACCTTCCCAATTTTTTTTAATAAAACTCATTTCCCAGATAGACACCAAGATATTTTAACCCTCCTCTTTTCCAAAGCAATCCTCCAGGTAAAGTGGGAAGACCTCCGCTCCAATTTCCCACTAATAGAGCTTCGCTTTCCCCCCAATTGACTTTAGCAGAGGAAATACATTTAAAATAATTTACAATCGTTCCCAACATCATCCTTTCCATTTACAAAAACAATTACATCATCAGCACAGGCGGAAAGATATAACAGATTATTACAACCAGGAAAAACCAGACCTATTAAATTATCTCGCAACTTTTGAAGTAAATGTTCAATGGCTAGGGAATACAGCCGGACATGGTGCATCCCCGCTGGACTATGAACGGAGCACTCAAACCACCATTAATCTTAAGAACACTCTCAATGTTACAGTGCATAGCCTTAATCATTGAAATAAAAGGACTAAAACCAAAAGCCTCCAAAGTATTCCATAAAACAGATGTTCTCTTTCTCTTGATCGAGAGAAATCAACCCAGAGTTCATTCCCAAAAGTTTTGAAGCGTCCAAAACATCTCTAATTAAAGCAATATTACCAAATATAGACCTTTTAGGAATACAATAAGACTGATCAGAATTAATCAATTGGCTTAAAACTTTACTAAGTCTTACGGCCAAAATTTTAGACAAAACAGCAGCACCTCCACTAATAGAGGATTTATGGCTTAGGACAATCTGTCCATCCCATTCTCTTCTCCAATCAATCTCCTTTTTAGAATCATTATGTGTTTCTTCTAGAAATACAATATAAATTCGCTTTTGTCTAATACATCATTCTTTTACGATCATCTCTGGCACCATTTAAATTTAAAGTTCCGATTTAAAAATTTGTCATTTATTTTAGAGACAAAAACAAAAAAAGATGAGAAAAGCTGCCAAAGAAACTATTTTTGGCATAATTTCAGAAGTTGACATCATCCTTAGCAATTTTTTTTAGCAAAGTTTGTTCACAATTTTTCTAAGACGGTAAACCTCTACATCTTGAAAAGCTCCCTCTTTCATTAGATCTCTCACATCATTTACGAACTGTTTACAATCAGGGAAAAAAAATCTTCAACTTGCACTCCTTTCATTCCCTTGGTTTCTTGCAGAAATCTGCTAATGTCTTCAGCTTCATGCCTCCCAGCACAACGCTGGTTGCAGACACAAACACCCCTAAATGTTAAAAATCACCAAACAAACCAACACATAAAAAGATAGAAACGTTTTTAGCACACAAACACACTCACCCTCACCACACTCCGTTCACTCCCAGCATGCATTCCAACAGAGAGACAGAGTGTCTGCCCTGTACTCAGTGCAGATGCCTGTTATTCGTGTCTGATTCACTAGTGTTACCATTATCAAGTTATGCGTCATGCTGCTTAAACACAGTTGTCTCTGTTTAGCCCCTTTCAATACTGTTGTTGCTAGGGGTGGGTGTATCAATCCTAATATCGATAGTATGGATACCAATGTTGGTATTGGTATTGGATCGATACTAGCCTGATAGGATCGATATTTTAGGTAAATTTTTTCTCCTATACACTTAATACATTGTTTAATACATTCAACAAAGTGTAGACATGTCTGTGGGTGTATGGAATTAGATTTGTGCCAAATAAAATGAATGTAATTTTTCAAGAAACTTATGAAAATATCAAGTGAAACTGAATAAAATGTCTTTGAAACTAAAAAATAAATAAATTACAGGCAAAATCTTTGACCTCGTTTTTAATACACTGCAGGTTTTGCAACTGTTTTCTCATCTTTCATTCGTTGATCTGTACTTACAAATGCACTTCCAGAGTTTTCATTTACGCTTCTGAAGTTTTCGTTTACGATTCTGAAGATTTCATTTACGCTTCTGAAGTTTTCGTTCGCCATTCTGACACAAAGCTCTCGTGGGGGCGGGGTTAACAGCGGTGTGTTCTCATTGGCTACTGAGTTTTTGATTGACAGCTTCTTGACCTGGAAGTGAAGGCGTCAGTATCGTTGCGCCTGTGTGGATGTGAGCGTCTGTTAGCGGCTTCCTATTTCATTTTAATGATTTAAAGTTAGGAGTTTTGTTTTTTAATTCAATCTGTATTCATCTGTTGCTACTACTCTGTCAACATAAGCTTTTAGGAGCACGAGAAAATGCGAGAGAAAAAGGTAATATTGAGGTTTAATTATTAAAGTACTGTAATACTGGAAATATTGTATAATGTCCAGTGTTCTCTTATTATATGTGTTTATTGCTCTTGATTCTTTTGCATTATAGGGTCTAATTAGGTTGAGCTGTTACATTTGAAATACAATACTATCCTGTGATATATTCAGACATCAAGAAAGTCTCACTCCAACCAGGCAATCAAGCTCATTTTATTACATATCCCACACAAACAATGTTCTTGCTTCCAATTGTTTTTATCATGCTGATCATTTTGTTTAGTTATTTTATTTAGTTAACATCATCTAACATTTAAAATTGGAAATACATTTTTAACAATCATCAACTCTTTCAAGTGTGACTTTTATAAACCAGTTGAATGAATGTAAATGAAAATATGAATTAATTCAAATAAATTGACATTCTTTATTGTCACTATAGAATATACACAAGTATCAAAGTGAAAGTCTTGGATGCAATTATGTTGTGACAGGAAAGACCAGAATCCACAAAACACTAACTGCATATATACATAATGCACAGTACTATTATATTTTACATTACCACACAAAATGCACAAGAACATAACATACAGAATGTTTAAAATTCATATGTTTTAAACACTGCAATGATCCTTTCAACAGTTCCTGTTACAGTATAAGTTACAAAACAGTGAATGAGTATGTAATGTACTGGAGTGCAATATCAGTCTTTACAGGGATAGTCCACGCCAAAAAAAGAAAATTATTTCATTTACCCACCTTCTTGCTATTCCAGATGTATATAACTTTCTTTCTTGACACAAAGATTTTTAAGAAAATAATCCATCTCTGAGAATCCACATAACACAAGTGAACTGTAACCCATGCACATTTGACAGTTGAGTGGAAGTGATTATTAATAGTCAAAAGTTTATAATATTAGTGTTTTTCTTATATGTTGTTTCACTTCAAAAGATACTGATTTAAAAACTAAGGTCAGATGGATTACGGTCATGGTCGCTGTGTGTGGTTTTTAAAGCATCTTTAGGACTCACAGAGATTAATTATTTGCCTAAAAATCTTAACTTGTGTTTACCTGTCCAATAGAAAGAAAGTACAGTAATATGCATTTGAGACAGCATGAGGGTGAGTAAAATTAAAAATATATTTATTTTTATTTTTGAACTATCCCCTTAACAATTACATGCTGTTTGTATGCCAATTCAAGATCAGCATAGACTAATAAGAATAAAGTGCAACCTCTTGTGTACTTGTGAACAGTGTTTGTTTTATCTAGAGCTCCAAAGAAGTAAAAATATTTGCATAATATCAGGTGCCTGAAGATCAAGATCCCAGTCATTCAAAGGTGATGTGTCTGAACACAATAAGATTCTTGTCTGATGAGGGCTCTCTGGTACTATCACTACATCCTCTGGGTCAGCATCAGAAGTTTATGGAAGAGTTGCTCTTCTCTCTGGAAACAGAGAAAGGATATGTATCATAGTCTAACAATACAAACTGCTTTGAACTCCCATGGCACATTTCAAACTTAATTATATTGTGTATTGATTTGTTTGAAATATTTTATTTAATATATATATTAGTATTAACTTGGTACTAAAATACCTCAAAGTTATGTATCATTAATCATCTGTAATACCGCTGTGTAACCAATAGATGGCTCTGTATAGGCCTGTATAATCATGACTGTATACCCTAGTTGCTGGAAACTGTTTTCAGTCATTATTTGCATGTATTAGGTTTTGCATTTGGATATATATTTAGGCATTATTTGTCAAAGTTTGTTTGTCCCAACCCCAAATTTTTATATCATTAAAATGAAATAGGAAGCCGCTAACAGACGCTCACATCCACACAGGCGCAACGATACTGACGCCTTCACTTCCAGGTCAAGAAGCTGTCAATCAAAAACTCAGTAGCCAATGAGAACACACTGCTGTTAGCCCCGCCCCCACGAGAGCTTTGTGCCAGAATGGCGAACAAAAACTTCAGAAGCGTAAATGAAATCTTCAGAATCGTAAACAAAAACTTCAGAAGCGTAAATGAAAACTCTGGAAGTGCATTTGTAAGTACAGATCAACGAATGAAAGATGAGAAAACAGTTGCAAAACCTGCAGTGTATTAAAAACGAGGTCAAAGATTTTGCCTGTAATTTATTTATTTTTTAGTTTCAAAGACATTTTATTCAGTTTCACTTGATATTTTCATACGTTTCTTTAAAAATTACATTCATTTTATTTGGCACATATCTAATTCCATAGTGGGTGTATATTCCGCTCTTTTCACATCTCGTATGCAAACATCGCTGCTCCTCTATGGCAAGCCAAAAGGGTCAGATTTACGCTATAGATAAATCGCATTAACATACAAACGCCGTCAAATACGGCGTTTTAGTGCACATGAAAAGCGCCGCTTTTTACAACGTTCATATTACCATATGACGCCGTAAAAAACGCCGTTTTAATTGCACAGAGCGCTCGTCGCTTATGGCGTTAAGCTTATAGTATAATATGCCACGCCCATTGATTTCCACAGCCAGTGATATTGAACAGTTCTCACCCAATCAATGATGCACAGAACCAGACCAGAACAATTATTTGACGGCGTTTGTATGTTAACGCGATTTATCTATAGCGTAAATCTGACCCTTTTGGCTTGTCATACTCCTCCCCTGCTACGCTGTTTTGTTGTCATGCCTCACGTGACCCAGCGGCTCAAGCGCACGCGGATACAGCGCGAGATGGAACAGAACTCCGAGCTACAGAAGAAATGAAAAGGGAAGGAAGGAAATCCTTCACATAGTGCATATTGTATATAATTGTATGTCGAATTTGTCCTTTTTATGCAGTATCACTGTGAGGTGTGTACTGAGTTTGGCCTTTTAATATTATTTCTTAATGCATTTAGCCACTTTAAATTTTTCATTATAACGGTTTTCTAGCATGTTTTAGCATGTTTGCATATATATTCTGGGCTCAGCTGCTTGCCACATATTATATTTTATTAACAAACTGTATACCGAATTTAGTCTTTATTTATTTATTTGGTGTTTAGCGCTGTCTTTATATTGCAATGAGAGAAAATGAAATTCAGCGTGTTGCATTCATGTTCTGGGTTCATCTGCTTACCTGTACATACATAATAGGCCTATATATTTTTATAAACTATACCGAATTTGGCCTTTTCATATCACAGTTTTTTATTGCAGTAATAAACATTACAGTATGTATAAAACAAAGAGAAAATACAGTACGTACATAATATATGAAAATCCTTTCAATACTAAATCAGTTATGGTTTAATAGGCCTAGTTATTTTTCATATCACTGTCTTCACTCAATAAGCCACTTACGTTAAACTTTTATTTATAATGGTTTCCTATAGGAGGAAAATGCATAGTGAAAACTTTGACAGTTGCTTTCATATTCTGGGCACATGCTAACTTGTAGGCCTATATCTAGTTTGCAACATTAACCCTCTGGGGTCTGAGGGTGTTTTGGGGGCCTGGAGAAGTTTTGACATGCCCTTACATTTGTGCTTTTTTCAGTTGCTTATAAACATATAAATGGATAAAGTCTTATATCACTGTAAACAGCACAAACTGGGCTACAATAATATGTTAGCAGCATTTATGTGCATGATTTTGTTTTTGAGAAAGAAACGTTTATGCGTGGTTAGTGAAAAACTAAAATTTTGAAGTCACTGAAATAAGGCCATAAAACACATACAGAACATTTGTTCACAAGAACTGGATCTTGTAGCCTAGAATTTTTGCTTCAAAATGATATGTAAATCAACTTGTTTACTTGCTCACAGAAAACAATATATTGATTTAAAGATTCTAAGTCACTTTTTGAGTAAAAAGGGTCTATGCGAGAGGGCGTGACTCACACCTGAGAAGACAAAGGCCCGCATAATGAGCCATTCAGTCAGGTGTGTGACTGAGAGGGAAGAGTTACAAGAAAGAATGTGAGGAAAAAAGAAATGTGTATACATAAAACTATCACAGAAAATAACTTGAGATTTACTTGCGAGTGCAGTTAAACAGTTTATTAGGAACAAACAAACAAATAAACAACAGAAGAGTCAAGACATCGTGGGTGCAATATCCAAAATATCCAAAACAGTGGCAGGAAACTGGAACCCAGGAAAACGGGAGACAGCAGAAACTGCATGAGAAAACACAAAACAGATGTGAGCAACACAATGAACGGACAAAGACAAAGCAAACATGGTGATAATACATACACTACCAGTCAAATTATTTAAACAGTAAGATTTGTGTAGAACAGTAACAGTAAGAAGTGTCTTCAGCTCACCAAGGCTGCATTCATTTGATCCAAAGTACAGCAAAAACAGTACATTATATTTATTATAATGTATAGGCCTACATATTTGCACTATTCAAAACAAATAAAGCATAGAACATATAACTATCCTCACGTCGTGCAACATTTAAATGCAATGAAAGGTTCATCATATTTCAAAATGTTGCACTCAATTTTACACATTTTATTCTGGAGTTATAGTTTGGGACAAGTTCACCAGTAAATGCGTTAATCAACTTTGTCACA
Source organism: Onychostoma macrolepis (assembly GCF_012432095.1). Lineage (NCBI taxonomy): Eukaryota > Metazoa > Chordata > Actinopteri > Cypriniformes > Cyprinidae > Onychostoma > Onychostoma macrolepis. The sequence goes on along the minus strand of NC_081157.1, from coordinate 52,478,414 downwards.
ACAACACATTATCGAATGCCAATAAGAAACATTACTCACTCGGTATAAAGTATCTCGTCCTCTGCCGGCTCCAGCTGAGCTCGCGCTCTGTTTGTGAGGTAAACAAAGCTTTTTCCTCTCAGCGCGTCTTCTGGGGGTAAATACAAGGCTTTTTCCTCTCAGCCTGTTCTTCCAAAACTGGAAAGTACCCGAGATGAACGCGTTGCTGCTTTGTTTACGGTGGTGTGGGCGTTTACATGCCGCGTGGCTCGCGTGGAGGTTTGTAATAACAATAGCGCGAGCAGCGTGGCGTGACCTAATTAGAGATAATGAGACCAGACGGAAAAACTGGACATGTCCTTGGTTTCATACGGATTACTTTATCACAGAATATTTGTTTTCGGTAAGACTTACTTCATTTAACAGTAGACATGTCAAGCTTTCTATAGATATATTTCTCATGTCTCTGTGTGAAGTATTTGCTGAGTTACAGTTCATTTTAGTGACGTGTTTCAAAAAGCAGCTCGCAGAGACGGAGAAGACAGAGAGCGCACCCTGTTTGTTTTCTTTATTCTTCAAAAGCACAAAGTTTAGTTTTTATTATGAGTGTATACAAATAAAAGTAGACCCCTTACAGATTCGAATGGTGTATTGCTCTTATCTGTACGATCAAAAATGGCAGAGTAATTCAAGCTCATTTCGGCCTTATCAGGAAAATCTGCCTCAAAAGCATATATGCGTTTGTCGATCTAAGGTGCATACTGAGTTTTGTCTTTTAATATTACGTTCTTAATTTATTAAGCCACATTAATTATTTTTATAACTCTTTTCTATGGGAGGAAAATACTTAACATGAAACTGTGCATTGTTTTCATGTTCTGGGCTCCTCTGCCTGCAAAGTCCTTTTAGAAAGGCAAATAATATCCATGTAGCTTTAAGGTGAATATAATATTAGTCACATCAACATTAGTATTGTTAATTTTTTTAATTGTTGTTGGTCATTTAAATGTATGTTTTTTTTTTTTTTAAATAACAAGTATCGGTATCGGAATCGGTATCGGCGATACTGGCCCTGTATTTACTCGGTATCGGATCGATACCAAAATTTGCAATGTCGCACACCCCTAGTTGTTGCGTCTGCTGTGCCCTGTTCGCAGCGCAGCCCACGTTAATTATAACTGACCAGATATGCAAATTTCAGATAACCTGGGATTCATTGGTTTACCTCCACCTATCAGCTGCGAGTCCGCCTAACAAGCGTCGCTATTGGTGGGAATTATGTGTGCGTATTCTCTCTTCTCTGAGCGTGTAACTAGTACAGGCTGCTCGCAGCCTCTCTCAAGGCGGGATTGAATATCGTTCCCATAACGGAGAAATTCTCGATGTCTCGTGAAAGCTCGAGAGGGAACGTCTCCGATTACTATCTGGTTATTCCCTGAGAGCGGGAACGAGACATCACGGTCTTCGCCAAGCACGACCAGCTAAGTGGCGCTCAGTGTCCGATTCTGACGTAATTGTCGCGGGCACCGCATTTAATGAATTCAATGACGGACAATTTTCGGTTAACGCGACCTCTGGATAAGACCTTTTTCTGAACGCGGAAGTCTCCCCCGATTAGAACGGTGCTTTACATTTCCGGTTTCTAGTCACATTTACATATTTTCAGAGCCGATAATATAATGTGAAACCTATGAAAGTCATTTTAAAAAATCATGTGGCGCCATTGTTTCATCACTTTACAGTGTCGCAATGACCGTCTTTTTGCAGTAAAGGACCAGTCATAGTGGGAAGATGACATTGAAAACAGATGAGTGCACATACAGCTCCCGATCAGGGTGAAGTTTACGGGATTTTGTACACAGAATGATAAGAGCAAACATTATTTTAACATATATTATTTCACACTCAGTATTTTAACTTAAGCGCTGCAAGCCATACAGTGCCTGACAAGACAGATTTTCTGATACACAAAACAAGTACTTTAAAGGAAATCCTTAGCTTACTGCTATTACTGTGGCAGCCAACAACAGCACAGCAACCCTCCACACATTTTTATATGTAGTTATACTGAAAAAGTTTCAGTTCAGTCTTTTTTTTAACCCGTTCTATGGAGACGAGAGCATCCAAACGGAAGTTAGAATCCATCATGGCGCCGCTCATCGGTTATTCAGGAAAAAAGGTCTATAAAGCAAGCAAATAAATTAAAATAGTGAAAAGCCTTACTAAATCACAATAACTTAAATATACCAAATAGATACACAGTTTAAACAGCTTTTTTGTTTGTACTCTCCTCAATGGTGCTTATATAGACATCTAATTCCTTACGTACCACAGAAAAAAAAAAAAAACTAATTCCATTCAAAAAGTGAAACTTGTATATTATAGTCATTCATTACACACAGACTGATACATTTCAAATGTTTATTTCTTTTAATTTTGATGATTATAACTGAGAACTAAGGAAAATCCCAAATTCAGTATCTCAGAAAATTAGAATATTACTTAAGACCAATACAAAGAAAGGATTTTTAGAAATCTTGGCCAACTGAAAAGTATGAAAATGAAAAGTATGAGCATGTACAGCACTCAGTACTTAGTTGGGGCTACTTTTGCCTGAATTACTGCAGCAATGCGGCGTGGCATGGAGTCGATCAGTCTGTGGCACTGCTCAGGTGTTATGAGAGCCCAGGTTGCTCTGATAGTGGCCTTCAGCTCTTCTGCATTGTTGGGTCTGGCATGTCGCATCTTCCTCTTCACAATACCCCATAGATTTTCTATGGGGTTAAGGTCAGGCGAGTTTGCTGGCCAATTAAGAACAGGGATACCATGGTCCTTAAACCAGATACTGGATGCTTTGGCACTGTGTGCAGGTGCCAAGTCCTGCTGGAAAATGAAACCTGCATCTCCATAAAGTTGGTCAGCAGCAGGAAGCATGAAGTGCTCTAAAACTTCCTGGTATACGGCTGCGTTGACCTTGGACCACAGAAAACACAGTGGACCAACACCAGCAGATGACATGGCAGCCCAAATCATCACTGACTGTGGAAACTTTACACTGGACCTCAAGCAACGTGGATTGTGTGCCTCTCCTCTCTTCCTCCAGACTCTGGGACCCTGATTTCCAAAGGAAATGCAAAATTTACTTTCATCAGAGAACATAACTTTGGACCACTCAGCAGCAGTCCAGTCCTTTTTGTCTGTAGCCCAGGCGAGACGCTTCTGAAGCTGTCTGTTGTTCAAGAGTGGCTTGACACAAGGAATGCGACAGCTGAAACCCATGTCTTGCATACGTCTGTGCGTAGTGGTTCTTGAAGCACTGACTCCAGCTGCAGTCCACTCTTTGTGAATCTCCCCCACATTTTTGAAAGGGTTTTGTTTCACAATCCTCTCCAGGGTGCGGTTATCCCTATTAATTTTAAAAGAAATAAACATTTGAAATATATCAGTCTGTGTGTAATGAATGAATATAATATACAAGTTTCACTTTTTGAATGGAATTAGTGAAATAAATCAACTTTTTGATGATATTCTAATTATATGACCAGCACCTGTAGTAAAAGAAAATTGCACATCACTTTGTCATTTATAAATCTAGAAACCTCCCGCCATAACCTCTTCGTATATTGACAATGCCAGAAAATATGAGGTACCGTCGTGAACAGAATGAACAGTTTACATCTATATCTTCAATAAATCTGCTTAAAAAATGTTTAGCAGGGTAATATTTGTGCAGTATCTTAAATGAAATTTCTTTAATTTTATTTGTAATGAGATATTTATTAGGTAACACCCAAACTTTCCTCCAATTAATATTTCTGATAAACTTAGACCAATAGAAAATAGCACTTGGCTTACTAACAATTTCTTGTTGAAACAAACGTATAGCCTTATTATTATTATTATTATTATTATTTCTAGATGAAAAACAAATTCTGCCACAGAAAGTATCAGCAGGGTGAAGTAAAGAAGCATGTTTAGATTATGAAATACCTCCACACAAAGACACAATACTAGAAGAGATAGCTCCAGTTACAGAGGCATATTCTTTCGGGGTTACAGGGAAATTAAAATATGAAAGAAATTCGTCATAAATCATTAAATACACTTGAGAATTCAACAACTGTCCTACCAAAAGAATCCCTTTATCAAACCAGGTTTTCATAAATATACTCTTGTGTTTATACAGAATATTACAATTATTCCAGATATAATACTGGTGTGGAGAAAAATTGTGCTTGTAAATTAACTTCTACCCCAAAAGTGCCTGACTGTGAAAAGCTGACAATTTAACAGGCAGTTTTTCAATTTTGTAATCACACATTAACAAAAATGAGAGACCACCAAGTTGGTCAAAAACAGTGCTAGATACTGAATTCCACACAGAAAAAGGGGTTTTTTCAAGAAATACTTCAACTAGTTAATTTTGAAAGTGTTATTTAAGATTGAAAAAACGAAATAATCAAGACCACCATTTTTATATGAATTAATGATCACATATTTTCTAATATAATGCACACGATTTTTCCACAGAAAATTCAAGATTGTTTGATCGATTATCTGATTTGTTTTACTGTCTGAATGAATTGAGGAAGCAACATAGGTAAGCCTAGAAATGCCTTCCGCTTTAGCCAGCAGAGCACGACCTTTAAGAGATCGATCTCTCTGTGACCAAAGATTAAATCTGCTCTTTACTTTTTTGATCACAGGATTCAAATTTAGTGAGATTCTGTCCTGCTCATTTTTGGAGATAGTCATACCTAAATAGATGGGGGCATCCGTTACAGGAATGTTACGTCATGGCAACTCTTCAAGGCAAACCATTCACATTTTTGTAAATTCAAACAAAGACCCGAGGCACTAGAGAAAATTTCTATATTTTTGATAGCCGACTGAATTTGACAAGCATTTTTTTTAAAAAGAGCCGTGTCATCGGCCAACTGACTTATCAAGACACTTCTCCCTTCAGCTTGAATTCCTTCTATCTCACTTGATTTAATAAAATGACTAAACGCCTGAGCAACAAGAAGAAAAAGATCAACTGAAACTGGGCAACCTTTTCAAATAAAATCTTTGTGTGGCGCCTTGACTTAATTTTACTGAACTATTGGCACCCACATAAAGAGACATCTGCTCTCCATGCTCTCGATCGAATAAAGGCTCCCTGTGCTCGCGTTCTGTACGTATCATCAAGCTTATTTTGTAGAATTAATACACTTAATACACTCTCTGCTCATTCAATAAACTGTCCGTAGGAATACTGGTTAAAGATAAAATCTCTTCAACCGTTTTCTCTTCCGTGAGATGCTTTGATTTAGCTATTGTACTACTACATTTTCTCAGATATTTTCCAATTTCAAATTTTTAATAATTCCCAACTACATTTAAACAATCCTTCACTTTTGGCTTTGGCCCAATAATAATGAACTAGTCTTTCCATTTCCTGTTTAACTTCACTTAATTTTAGCAAAGAACTATTCATTTTCCAGTTTGCATTTGGAGAAATATTAATTTTAATGGAGATAGCTTTATGGTCAGTTAATGGAGTTGCCATTACATTAACTTGAATATTATTCTCATCAAAATGATTAGAAACAAGCCAAAAATCTATCCTGGAACGTCTAGAGCCATCTTTATTACTCCAAGTATGCATAATATCATTTCAACTTTTTTCTCTCCATATATCAATAAGATCAAACCTGCTCATAAACTGCTTTAAATTAGAGTTTAAAACTGAGGGTCGTCCTGGTGGCCATCTATCAATAGATTCATTCAAAACAACATTAAAATCACGTCCTAAAATTAAACAAGCCTCAGGAAATTTGTACAGCCAATGAAGAAGTCTCTCCTCTAACAAAAATAATAACTGGTCATTGTCAGGTTTACTATTATATTCATAAATATTAACTACTAGAAAAATTTGAAGTGCCCGTTTTCATCACATTCTGAATACAAAACTTCACAAATTATTTTTCAGACAAGAGACCCCTGCTGAGTGTACTGATCCATGAGACAACCAAATATCGTTGCCCCATTGTGAACGCCAAAAATCACATCAGAGGCAACCGAATGAGATTCTTGGAAGAATACAAAATCAAAATTAAACCTTTTAGTAAACAAAAACAAGGCCTTACGTTTGACATTTTCTCTTAAACCCCTGGCATTCAAAGAAATAATAGAAAGTGACACAACTAACTCTAAAAGGAAAAAACAAAGAAAAAAACGTATAACATATTCAAACAAGTAGTTATATGAAACTAAGTTTGGCAAAAAGGTCAAAAATGTGACACAGCACCATATAAAGACATTTTAGTGCAAATAAGCCTCTCTTGCTCAAAAAAGAAAAACATATATTTTTGGTAACACCAATAAAGATTCTGCTCCATCCATTAAAACAAGGTAACGTTAAGTCTGAAAATTGTCATGTTGTCACGAATCCGGTCTATGAATGTCCGTTCACTCACCACCAGAGGTCACTCGCTCACCACATTGACTCTCACACCATACTTCACACTGGACTGCATTTCCCATCATCCATTGCACTGATGACACATACACAGCTGATTACACTGAGAGTCAATGTGGTGAGTGAGTGACCTCTGGTGGTGAGTGAACGGAAGTTCATAGACCGGATTTGTGACAGAGCCCCTCCCCAAGGAGCGGCTTCCAGACGCTCCAAACATAACGCCATCCAGGAGGGTGGTGGAGCGGAGGCGGAACAGGGGGAGGGACGGAGGGCCAGGTCCACGTGGAAGTTGGAAGACCGGGGACTAGCATGTTTGCATATATATTCTGGGCTCAGCTGCTTGCCACATATTATATTTTATTAACAAACTGTATACCGAATTTAGTCTTTATTTATTTATTTGGTGTTTAGCGCTGTCTTTATATTGCAATGAGAGAAAATGAAATTCAGCGTGTTGCATTCATGTTCTGGGTTCATCTGCTTACCTGTACATACATAATAGGCCTATATATTTTTATAAACTATACCGAATTTGGCCTTTTCATATCACAGTTTTTTATTGCAGTAATAAACATTACAGTATGTATAAAACAAAGAGAAAATACAGTATGTACATAATATATGAAAATCCTTTCAATACTAAATCAGTTATGGTTTAATAGGCCTAGTTATTTTTCATATCACTGTCTTCACTCAATAAGCCACTTACGTTAAACTTTTATTTATAATGGTTTCCTATAGGAGGAAAATGCATAGTGAAAACTTTGACAGTTGCTTTCATATTCTGGGCACATGCTAACTTGTAGGCCTATATCTAGTTTGCAACATTAACCCTCTGGGGTCTGAGGGTGTTTTGGGGGCCTGGAGAAGTTTTGACATGCCCTTACATTTGTGCTTTTTTCAGTTGCTTATAAACATATAAATGGATAAAGTCTTATATCACTGTAAACAGCACAAACTGGGCTACAATAATATGTTAGCAGCATTTATGTGCATGATTTTGTTTTTGAGAAAGAAACGTTTATGCGTGGTTAGTGAAAAACTAAAATTTTGAAGTCACTGAAATAAGGCCATAAAACACATACAGAACATTTGTTCACAAGAACTGGATCTTGTAGCCTAGAATTTTTGCTTCAAAATGATATGTAAATCAACTTGTTTACTTGCTCACAGAAAACAATATATTGATTTAAAGATTCTAAGTCACTTTTGAGTAAAAGGGTCTATGCGAGAGGCGTGACTCACACCTGAGAAGACAAAGGCCCATAATGAGCCATTCAGTCAGGTGTGTGACTGAGAGGAAGAGTTACAAGAAAGAATGTGAGGAAAAAAGAAATGTGTATACATAAAACTATCACAGAAAATAACTTGAGATTCACTTGCGAGTGCAGTTAAACAGTTTATTAGGAACAAACAAACAAATAAACAACAGAAGAGTCAAGACATCGTGGGTGCAATATCCAAAATATCCAAAACAGTGGCAGGAAACTGGAACCCAGGAAAACGGGAGACAGCAGAAACTGCATGAGAAAACACAAAACAGATGTGAGCAACACAATGAACGGACAAAGACAAAGCAAACATGGTGATAATACATACACTACCAGTCAAATTATTTAAACAGTAAGATTTGTGTAGAACAGTAACAGTAAGAAGTGTCTTCAGCTCACCAAGGCTGCATTCATTTGATCCAAATACAGCAAAAACAGTACATTATATTTATTATAATATATAGGCCTACATATTTTTACTATTCAAAATAAATAAAGCATAGAACATATAACTATCCTCACGTCGTGCAACATTTAAATGCAATGAAAGGTTCATCATATTTCAAAATGTTGCACTCAATTTTACACATTTTATTCTGGAGTTATAGTTTGGGACAAGTTCACCAGTAAATGCGTTAATCAACTTTGTCACAACAACACATTATCGAATGCCAATAAGAAACATTACTCACTCGGTATAAAGTATCTCGTCCTCTGCCGGCTCCAGCTGAGCTCGCGCTCTGTTTGTGAGGTAAACAAAGCTTTTTCCTCTCAGCGCGTCTTCTGGGGGTAAATACAAGGCTTTTTCCTCTCAGCCTGTTCTTCCAAAACTGGAAAGTACCCGAGATGAACGCGTTGCTGCTTTGTTTACGGTGGTGTGGGCGTTACATGCCGCGTGGCTGGCGTGGAGGTTTGTAATAACAATAGCGCGAGCAGCGCGTGGGCGTGACCTAATTAGAGATAATGAGACCAGACGGAAAAACTGGACATGTCCTTGGTTTCATACGGATTACTTTATCACAGAATATTTGTTTTCGGTAAGACTTACTTCATTTAACAGTAGACATGTCAAGCTTTCTATAGATATATTTCTCATGTCTCTGTGTGAAGTATTTGCTGAGTTACAGTTCATTTTAGTGACGTGTTTCAAAAAGCAGCTCGCAGAGACGGAGAAGACAGAGAGCGCACCCTGTTTGTTTTCTTTATTCTTCAAAAGCACAAAGTTTAGTTTTTATTATGAGTGTATACAAATAAAAGTAGACCCCTTACAGATTCGAATGGTGTATTGCTCTTATCTGTACGATCAAAAATGGCAGAGTAATTCAAGCTCATTTCGGCCTTATCAGGAAAATCTGCCTCAAAACGCATATATGCGTTTGTCGATCCTAAGGTGCATACTGAGTTTTGTCTTTTAATATTACGTTCTTAATTTATTAAGCCACATTAATTATTTTTATAACTCTTTTCTATGGGAGGAAAATACTTAACATGAAACTGTGCATTGTTTTCATGTTCTGGGCTCCTCTGCCTGCAAAGTCCTTTTAGAAAGGCAAATAATATCCATGTAGCTTTAAGGTGAATATAATATTAGTCACATCAACATTAGTATTGTTAATTTTTTTAATTGTTGTTGGTCATTTAAATGTATGTTTTTTTTTTTTTTAAATAACAAGTATCGGTATCGGAATCGGTATCGGCGATACTGGCCCTGTATTTACTCGGTATCGGATCGATACCAAAATTTGCAGTATCGCACACCCCTAGTTGTTGCGTCTGCTGTGCCCTGTTCGCAGCGCAGCCCATGTTAATTATAACTGACCAGATATGCAAATTTCAGATAACCTGGGATTCATTGGTTTACCTCCACCTATCAGCTGCGAGTCCGCCTAACAAGCGTCGCTATTGGTGGGAATTATGTGTGTGCGTATTCTCTCTTCTCTGAGCGTGTAACTAGTACAGGCTGCTCGCAGCCTCTCTCAAGGCGGGATTGAATATCGTTCCCATAACGGAGAAATTCTCGATGTCTCGTGAAAGCTCGAGAGGGAACGTCTCAGATTACTATCTGGTTATTCCCTGAGAGCGGGAACGAGACATCACGGTCTTCGCCAAGCACGACCAGCTAAGTGGCGCTCAGTGTCCGATTCTGACGTAATTGTCGCGGGCACCGCATTTAATGAATTCAATGACGGACAATTTTCGGTTAACGCGACCTCTGGATAAGACCTTTTTCTGAACGCGGAAGTCTCCCCCGATTAGAACGGTGCTTTACATTTCCGGTTTCTAGTCACATTTACATATTTTCAGAGCCGATAATATAATGTGAAACCTATGAAAGTCATTTTAAAAAATCATGTGGCGCCATTGTTTCATCACTTTACAGTGTCGCAATGACCGTCTTTTTGCAGTAAAGGACCAGTCATAGTGGGAAGATGACATTGAAAACAGATGAGTGCACATACAGCTCCCGATCAGGGTGAAGTTTACGGGATTTTGTACACAGAATGATAAGAGCAAACATTATTTTAACATATATTATTTCACACTCAGTATTTTAACTTAAGCGCTGCAAGCCATACAGTGCCTGACAAGACAGATTTTCTGATACACAAAACAAGTACTTTAAAGGAAATCCTTAGCTTACTGCTATTACTGTGGCAGCCAACAACAGCACAGCAACCCTCCACACATTTTTATATGTAGTTATACTGAAAAAGTTTCAGTTCAGTCTTTTTTTTAACCCGTTCTATGGAGACGAGAGCATCCAAACGGAAGTTAGAATCCATCATGGCGCCGCTCATCGGTTATTCAGGAAAAAAGGTCTATAAAGCAAGCAAATAAATTAAAATAGTGAAAAGCCTTACTAAATCACAATAACTTAAATATACCAAATAGATACACAGTTTAAACAGCTTTTTTGTTTGTACTCTCCTCAATGGTGCTTATATAGACATCTAATTCCTTACGTACCACAGAAAAAAAAAAAACTAATTCCATTCAAAAGTGAAACTTGTATATTATAGTCATTCATTACACACAGACTGATACATTTCAAATGTTTATTTCTTTTAATTTTGATGATTATAACTGAGAACTAAGGAAAATCCCAAATTCAGTATCTCAGAAAATTAGAATATTACTTAAGACCAATACAAAGAAAGGATTTTTAGAAATCTTGGCCAACTGAAAAGTATGAAAATGAAAAGTATGAGCATGTACAGCACTCAGTACTTAGTTGGGGCTACTTTTGCCTGAATTACTGCAGCAATGCGGCGTGGCATGGAGTCGATCAGTCTGTGGCACTGCTCAGGTGTTATGAGAGCCCAGGTTGCTCTGATAGTGGCCTTCAGCTCTTCTGCATTGTTGGGTCTGGCATGTCGCATCTTCCTCTTCACAATACCCCATAGATTTTCTATGGGGTTAAGGTCAGCGAGTTTGCTGGCCAATTAAGAACAGGGATACCATGGTCCTTAAACCAGATACTGGATGCTTTGGCACTGTGTGCAGGTGCCAAGTCCTGCTGGAAAATGAAACCTGCATCTCCATAAAGTTGGTCAGCAGCAGGAAGCATGAAGTGCTCTAAAACTTCCTGGTATACGGCTGCGTTGACCTTGGACCACAGAAAACACAGTGGACCAACACCAGCAGATGACATGGCAGCCCAAATCATCACTGACTGTGGAAACTTTACACTGGACCTCAAGCAACGTGGATTGTGTGCCTCCTCTCTTCCTCCAGACTCTGGGACCCTGATTTCCAAAGGAAATGCAAAATTTACTTTCATCAGAGAACATAACTTTGGACCACTCAGCAGCAGTCCAGTCCTTTTTGTCTGTAGCCCAGGCGAGACGCTTCTGAAGCTGTCTGTTGTTCAAGAGTGGCTTGACACAAGGAATGCGACAGCTGAAACCCATGTCTTGCATACGTCTGTGCGTAGTGGTTCTTGAAGCACTGACTCCAGCTGCAGTCCACTCTTTGTGAATCTCCCCCACATTTTTGAAAGGGTTTTGTTTCACAATCCTCTCCAGGGTGCGGTTATCTCTATTAATTTTAAAATAAATAAACATTTGAAATATATCAGTCTGTGTGTAATGAATGAATATAATATACAAGTTTCACTTTTTGAATGGAATTAGTGAAATAAATCAACTTTTTGATGATATTCTAATTATATGACCAGCACCTGTAGTAAAAGAAAATTGCACATCACTTTGTCATTTATAAATCTAGAAACCTCCCGCCATAACCTCTTCGTATATTGACAATGCCAGAAAATATGAGGTACCGTCGTGAACAGAATGAACAGTTTACATCTATATCTTCAATAAATCTGCTTAAAAAATGTTTAGCAGGGTAATATTTGTGCAGTATCTTAAATGAAATTTCTTTAATTTTATTTGTAATGAGATATTTATTAGGTAACACCCAAACTTTCCTCCAATTAATATTTCTGATAAACTTAGACCAATAGAAAATAGCACTTGGCTTACTAACAATTTCTTGTTGAAACAAACGTATAGCCTTATTATTATTATTATTATTATTATTTCTAGATGAAAAACAAATTCTGCCACAGAAAGTATCAGCAGGGTGAAGTAAAGAAGCATGTTTAGATTATGAAATACCTCCACACAAAGACACAATACTAGAAGAGATATCTCCAGTTACAGAGGCATATTCTTTCGGGGTTACAGGGAAATTAAAATATGAAAGAAATTCGTCATAAATCATTAAATACACTTGAGAATTCAACAACTGTCCTACCAAAAGAATCCCTTTATCAAACCAGGTTTTCATAAATATACTCTTGTGTTTATACAGAATATTACAATTATTCCAGATATAATACTGGTGTGGAGAAAAATTGTGCTTGTAAATTAACTTCCACCCAAAAGTGCCTGACTGTGAAAAGCTGACAATTTAACAGGCAGTTTTTCAATTTTGTAATCACACATTAACAAAAATGAGAGACCACCAAGTTGGTCAAAAACAGTGCTAGATACTGAATTCCACACAGAAAAAGGGTTTTTTTCAAGAAATACTTCAACTAGTTAATTTTGAAAGTGTTATTTAAGATTGAAAAAAGTAAATAATCAAGACCACCATTTTTATATGAATTAATGATCACATATTTTCTAATATAATGCACACGATTTTTCCACAGAAAATTCAAGATTGTTTGATCGATTATCTGATTTGTTTTACTGTCTGAATGAATTGAGGAAGCAACATAGGTAAGCCTAGAAATGCCTTCCGCTTTAGCCAGCAGAGCACGACCTTTAAGAGATCGATCTCTCTGTGACCAAAGATTAAATCTGCTCTTTACTTTTTTGATCACAGGATTCAAATTTAGTGAGATTCTGTCCTGCTCATTTTGGAGATAGTCATACCTAAATAGATGGGGCATCCGTTACAGGAATGTTACGTCATGGCAACTCTTCAAGGCAAACCATTCACATTTTGTAAATTCAAACAAAGACCCGAGGCACTAGAGAAAATTTCTATATTTTTGATAGCCGACTGAATTTGACAAGCATTTTTTTTTAAAAAGAGCCGTGTCATCGGCCAACTGACTTATCAAGACACTTCTCCCTTCAGCTTGAATTCCTTCTATCTCACTTGATTTAATAAAATGACTAAACGCCTGAGCAACAAGAAGAAAAAGATCAACTGAAACTGGGCAACCTTTTCAAATAAAATCTTTGTGTGGCGCCTTGACTTAATTTTACTGAACTATTGGCACCCACATAAAGAGACATCTGCTCTCCATGCTCTCGATCGAATAAAGGCTCCCTGTGCTCGCGTTCTGTACGTATCATCAAGCTTATTTTGTAGAATTAATACACTTAATACACTCTCTGCTCATTCAATAAACTGTCCGTAGGAATACTGGTTAAAGATAAAATCTCTTCAACCGTTTTCTCTTCCGTGAGATGCTTTGATTTAGCTATTGTACTACTACATTTTCTCAGATATTTTCCGATTTCAAATTTTAATAATTCCCAACTACATTTAAACAATCCTTCACTTTTGGCTTTGGCCCAATAATAATGAACTAGTCTTTCCATTTCCTGTTTAACTTCACTTAATTTTAGCAAACAACTATTCATTTTCCAGTTTGCATTTGGAGAAATATTAATTTTAATGGAGATAGCTTTATGGTCAGTTAATGGAGTTGCCATTACATTAACTTGAATATTATTCTCATCAAAATGATTAGAAACAAGCCAAAAATCTATCCTGGAACGTCTAGAGCCATCTTTATTACTCCAAGTATGCATAATATCATTTAAACTTTTTTCTCTCCATATATCAATAAGATCAAACCTGCTCATAAACTGCTTTAAATTAGAGTTTAAAACTGAGGGTTGTCCTGGTGGCCATCTATCAATAGATTCATTCAAAACAACATTAAAATCACGTCCTAAAATTAAACAAGCCTCAGGAAATTTGTACAGCCAATGAAGAAGTATCTCCTCTAACAAAAATAATAACTGGTCATTGTCAGGTTTACTATTATATTCATAAATATTAACTACTAGAAAAATTTGAAGTGCCCGTTTTCATCACATTCTGAATACAAAACTTCACAAATTATTTTTCAGACAAGAGCCCCCTGCTGAGTGTACTGATCCATGAGACAACCAAATATCGTTGCCCCATTGTGAACGCCAAAAATCACATCAGAGGCAACCGAATGAGATTCTTGGAAGAATACAAAATCAAAATTAAACCTTTTAGTAAACAAAAACAAGGCCTTACGTTTGACATTTTCTCTTAAACCCCTGGCATTCAAAGAAATAATAGAAAGTGACACAACTAACTCTAAAAGGAAAAACAAAGAAAAACGTATAACATATTCAAACAAGTAGTTATATGAAACTAAGTTTGGCAAAAGGTCAAAAATGTGACACAGCACCATATAAAGACATTTTAGTGCAAATAAGCCTCTCTTGCTCAAAAAGAAAAACATATATTTTGGTAACACCAATAAAGATTCTGCTCCATCCATTAAAACAAGGTAACGTTAAGTCTGAAAATTGTCATGTTGTCACGAATCCGGTCTATGAATGTCCGTTCACTCACCACCAGAGGTCACTCGCTCACCACATTGACTCTCACACCATACTTCACACTGGACTGCATTTCCCATCATCCATTGCACTGATGACACATACACAGCTGATTACACTGAGAGTCAATGTGGTGAGTGAGTGACCTCTGGTGGTGAGTGAACGGAAGTTCATAGACCGGATTTGTGACAGAGCCCCTCCCCAAGGAGCGGCTTCCAGACGCTCCAAACATAACGCCATCCAGGAGGGTGGTGGAGCGGAGGCGGAACAGGGGGAGGGACGGAGGGCCAGGTCCACGTGGAAGTTGGAAGACCGGGGACTGAGGCAGAGCTGGCAGAGCAGGACACTCAGGCAGAACCGACGAAGCAGGGAGCCAGGGCGGAGCAGAGAACCAAGGCGGAGACCACCAGGGCGGAGACCAGGGCGGAGACCAGGACGGAACCGGAGCTCACCAGAGCATGACAAATTAAATGTTTCTGTCGTTTTTTGTCAAATATTTAAAAATAACCAGTTTCTTCAGTCAATCACAATACTATAGACTACATTTAAAATTATTTACACAGGCTGTTAAATGCTGATCATGTACTGTATGTGCATTTACACAAAAACTGCATAATATAAATAGCCTAGAAATGATAAACACAGGAACTCCTTAGTGAGTGAAGCTGCAATATCATAACAAAATCATTGTTTATTATTGCTCTTTATGTTGTAATAATGATTATTAATTTTGATTTGTAGAACGTTTTTTTGGGAGGGAAAACAGCAGGGTCATTCTGGCCATTCATTCAGGGCTGTTCTGGGTTTTAACGAGTACAAATACAACATTAGGCTGTGGAAGTATTGCTAGTCTCTTGGAAATGCAGAGAACAGGCCTTCTTCAGCTTTCCTTAAGGCTTACTTTGTCCTGTTTGCAGTTGGCTAAAAAAGAAAAATATATATAATCAGTCCACAGTTTTATGATAAGCTATGTAATCCTTATAATCTAGTGATGATAAACTTACTCTTTGTTAAATGAGTAGTGAAATTAAAGAGAGATGCTTTAGCTCTCCTAATCCTGGCAGCCTGACACGGTCTTCTCAAAGTGCTCACTGTACATATTGTGCTCATAACACAATTTACTTTATGATATAAACTACAATATAAGTTAAAACTTAATAAGAATTCGTTTAAACTTTGATTTCTTATAAAGTCTCAGCTTTCCCAGCTTACTAGCGATATCGCTAACGTTAGCTATTAATAGTCTGACACTGGTGGCTAAGCTGTCAACATAATGCTAAAAATGACCAAAAAAACATCCAGAAACTGTTCAGTCTTACCTGTGAAAGATAATACCCCGAGATCTATTTTTATTAATGTGCGACGGTCTGTAGATGCCCAAGCGGCCGACGAGTCAGGTATTTTTTCTAGTTCGTTAAAGAGTTCAATAGCTCGCGAGCAAAACATTTTACAACACAAATGACGCCTCTTTTCCTTCGTAGTGATGTAGTCAACAAGCTACAAGCGTGTTTTCCTCAAAACAAGCTTTTCTCCGCTCTGTACAAAATACATTGATCTCAATGCGCTGCGTCTGAGAGACAAGTCCTAAGGGACCATCTGCAAAGTGCGAAAAACGTTACTAATAAAATACTCAATACCTTCACTGCAACACACTGTACTTTCACCAAATTCTAAACACTAGATACTTTAAAGTTAATCAGTTCAATGTTAGCAGGGGCGGACTTAACCAACAAGCGAGGTAAGCGGGGCCCCGGGGAATCAGGGGGCCCCATCTGATATTGCACAAACATATTTGCAGCATTGAACAATAACAATTAAACCATTAAATAAATAAAAAATTGGAGATTTGCAATGGAGAATTTTACACTGTATTATTGCTAATAGTGTTGAATCCTAATGTTAGTCAACAATGTCCTTTTTGTTCTCATAGAGAAACTGTTTTTCATGCTTGTATGCATTGTTATAGATTGCAATTTTTGTTTGAGGTCTTAAAAAATTTGTTTGAATTGTTTGGTGAAACATTTTCAATGCAAAATGTTATTTTTGGTGTTAAGTATTCGAGGAGACGACAGAGAGAGTGTCAGCTATTAAATTTGATTTTGGGTAAAAGTAAAATGGCAATGAGTAGGACATGAGTAGGAAAGATAAAATTGAACAGAATCAGGAATTTAATCTTGTGTCAATTTTTCTTGTGTGAGATTGCTGACTGATTTGAGTTTTTATAAAGCCACATCTTGTATTGAAATGTTTGAAAATATCTGGTGTTTTGGAGGTGTATTGTGTTCTATTGTTGATAATGAACTTTACTTTACCCAACTGATGTAAGAAATAGGTGTGTTTTAAAATAATATCTTATTGTTAAGTGGAGTTAATTTGTATTAAAGGTCTCTCTCTCTCTCTCTCTCTCTCTCTCTCAATTCAATTCAATTCAAGGGGTGCTTTATTGGCATGACAAAAACTATACATTTGTATTGCCAAAGCAATTGCAGCTGGGCTGCTTACAAATAGTGCATATATGTATTAACCAACCTGGTCTCATAAAAATACGTACCTCTGCTCACTTTTTGTGCGACACCGTTTTATGTACCTTGCTGCACGTTTTGCCGCAGTTACAAATAGAAATGTCCACTGAGTGGCGCTAAAACACAGGTTCAATATGTGAACCCTGGCATGTTTTTATTACGTAGATATTGGTACGTATTGCTGTTTTTTTATTACGTTGCTTCAGATACGTATTGCGGCGGTTCAGAATTCAAATATCGGGGGACTGTCGCTAAAGGTAAATGCTCTATCGTGTTGGAAATATGCCCTACACCAAATCCAGCCCTAAACCTACCCGATAGTGTTAACAAATGCAAAACTGATATAAAAACTGTGCCATTTGAACTTCTTTTTACGCAGATTTTAACTGCTTTGTCAAATCGTAGTTACACGGGATTCAAACCAGTGCTTCTCGTCTCCTAAGTCCGTCTCCGTACTCCGTGAGCTACCGAACAAACTTATCATCTATGAAAACCCATAGATACGAAGCTGGATGTGTGCGATGCTAACGTTCGAAAGTATCAGTTTTCAAATCTTCCAGCATATTAATATTGTTTTGAAGTCATAGCATGATATTCTTCAAGTAATTGTGCGAAAATTACACTTTATTAATCGCAACTCTGTAAATTTGTGTGAAAGTGTTCATTTATTTTGGAAACTGCAGTGATATGTACTTATTGGTATGTATTTCATGTCACGCTAAAAAGTGCACCCAGGTACGTAAATGCCATGAGACCAGGTAGGAATTAACAAAGAAAGAAAGAAAAAGAATAATAGTAATAATAATATATAAAAAGTATTAAGCATGTAGTGCAAAATTAATTTCTAATGTATAAGTATATAAACTAGAAAATTCAAATAAAAATAAAAATAACATCAGGTATTAGACAGATTTACAAAAGCAAAATGTGCATCTAAGTAATATAGCAGAGTAATATGGTTTAATAAAACACACAGCAGTTCTTGTGTTCTCCTCACAGATACGGCAGTTTCTCCTGGTCTGAAAGAGTTTTACGGTCAACGTGCTTCTGAGTTTCTTATCTAACACTGTGTACAGATACTCTGCCATACTGTACTCTCTCTTTTTCTTTTAATAGCATTGCATCTTACTCTGTTGCTGTGTTTGTGTTTGCCAATGAGTGATGTAACTCTGTTTGATTTGTGCAGTAATCTGATTGATTCTGATGTTGTTATTCAGAGCATCAGTAGATGTTAGTGAAGCATCAGGACTGAAGCTCTGGATCAGCTGCGGGAAGGGCTTGCTTTCTTTGCTCGTCTCTTGGTATTGCAGGGCTTTATAATGATATGATTGGGGGTCACTGAGTTTCAGATGTTTCCAGAATTGAATTGCCCTTTTTTGTATCTTAATGATTAGAGGATATTTGCCTAATTCTGCCCTGCATGCGTTATTTGTTGTGTGCCGGTGCACGTGTAATATAGTTTTACAGAGTTCTGCATGCAGCGTCTCAATTGGATGTTTTTCCCATTTGGTGAGATCTTGATTTGGATTGGTCAGTGGACCCCACACCTCACTGCAATGGGCTCAATTACTGATTCTAATATTTTCAGCCAGATTCTAATAGGGATTTCTATAGGACATTGCCGTTATATGGCGTAGAAGGCCCTGTGTGCTTTACCTCTCAGTTCTGTCACAGCATGGTTAAAGTTTCCAGTGGATGTGATTTTCAAGCCCAGGTAGTTGTAGTGTGATGTGTGTGTTATCTGGTTAGTGCCTAATGTAAATGTGTGTTGTGTTCCCTGGGATCTGGATCTTTTCTGAAATATCATAATTTTGGTTTTATTCAGGTTGACTGTCAGGGCCCAGGTCTGGCAGTATTGCTGTAGCAGGTCCAGGTTCAGGTCCAGGTTCAGGTCCAGGTCCATTGGCTGTAAACCGTGTTGAGTGGGAGACAGCAGAACCAGATCATCCGCATACAGCAGGCATCTGATCTGTGAGTCGTGTAGAGCGAGGCCAGCGGCTGCAGAACGCTCCAGACGGAGCGCCAGGTCATTGATGTAAATGTTAAATAATGTTGGGCTTAAGCAGCAGCCCTGTCTCACTCCACGCTCCTGGGAAAGATACCCTGTACGTTTGGTGCTGATTTTTACACCACATTTACTTTCAGTGTACATTGATTTAATAAGGTCATAGGTTTTACCTCCTATGCCACTTTCAATAGTTTTGTAAAATAGTCCTTGGTGCCAAATTGAGTCAAAAGCTTTTTTGAAGTCGATAAAGCATGCATATATTTGACCTTTATCTTGGTTAACATGTTTTTCAATTAGAGTATGTAATGTATAGATGTGATCAGATGTACGGTAATTTGGTAAAAATCCAATTTGACTTCTGCTCAGTACATTGTGTGTGATGATGAAGTCTAATAGTCGAGCGTTTATTATGCTACAGAATAACTTTCCCAGGTTGCTGCTCACACAGATGCCTCTGTAGTTGTTAGGATCAAATTTATCTCCGTTTTTAAAGATTGGTTTTATCAAGCCTTGACTCCAGACGTCAGGGAAGTAACCTACACTCAGAACCACATTGAATAGTTTTAGAATGGACACTTGGAATTTACTGCTTGTGTTTTATCATTTCATTTAATATCCCATCAGGTCCAGATGCTTTTTTGTGTTGGAGGTTTTGATTTTTTCTTTAAGTTCTTTATCAGTTATTGGGAAATCTAATGGGTTTTGGTTATCTTTGATTGTTAATTCTAGTTTTTCCAATTGGTTGATTGTTTGAATTTGCTTACAGTTTGTGTCTGTTTGTACTTTATTAAACAATGTTTGGAAATGACTTTCCTATATTTCTCCATTTTGGATTGCTAATTCTTCATGATCAGTTTTTTTCAGATCTTTTCTGGATGGGAACAGTTCCTTGTGGATTTTAAGCCAGGTGTATTTGCCTTGCTTTACTGTGTTGATGTGGTTGTGGAATTTTGATTTGTACCAGATTATTTGTCCTCCTGAGTCTCTTCCCTGTCGGACTGTGGTGAGTTTTTGTGATGGTAGGATGATTTCTCTGTAGTTGGGTGGGCAGTGGGTGATTGCGTCTGCCCTGCTCCATGTCTCCTGTAGAATTATAATATCCATCTCTTTGATGCTCTTCTGGAAGTCTGTGTTCTGAAGTCTCTCTCTCTCTCTCAATTCAGATTGCTTTATTGGCATGACATACTTGGATACATATTGCCAAAGCATTGTACATAGCAGAATAAAAACAAATATACATCCATATATAATTATATAAACATTAATGGCACTACTAATGCAGATGTGTTCACTCTTTACTTCTTAGTTTATGGCATTTATAAATATGTTGTGCAACCAAAGAGGAAATAGGTCCTTCACCAAGTAATATTCCTAGCTTGTCATGTTCATGGAGTGACTGGAGCTCAGGAATAATCTGCTGTATTTGACTGTACAGTGCGTCTCTTAAGGACGTGTATTTGTCACAGCGGAGGAGGAAGTGTTCCTCCGTCTCAACTGATCCTGATCTACATTCGTTACAGATTCGCTCTTCTTTAGGTGACCACGTCTTTTTATGTTGTCCACTTTCTATGGCCAGCTGGTGGTCACTCAGTCTGTACTTCGTCAGTAAATGTCTGTGAGTTATATTCCTGACCGAGACCAGATAGTCAGCCAGACTGTACTCTCTGTTGAGTTTCAGATAACACTGGAGACGACTTTGATCTTTGGTTTGTTCTTTCCAATGCTGTATGTATGTCTCCTTCTCTTCATTCATAATTTATTTGATTCTTCCATGTTTTACAGGGTTGGTGATATCGAGTGCTTTGTTATGCTTTAAAATGAAGAGAATCTTCAGAACTAGAGTTTAAGTGGATCCAGAAGTTTAAAACTCTTGTTTTAATGATTAGATTCAGGGGGAGACAGCGTTATTAGGTGTGTTTCTGTGCACATGAAGGATGCTTCTGCAGAACTCATGCAGAGCTTCTAAAGAGTGTTTATGGCTGTAGTTACTCACTGGGCCCCAGATCTTGCTTCCATACAGGGCAATAGGCAGTATGACACTATCCAAAATCTTTGTCCAGATTCTGATGGGGATGTCTATTTTGAATAATTTTGTTCGTATGGCGTGCAGTGCCCTGCAGGCTTTTACAAGTAATGTTTTTATTGCCAAACTGAAATTTCCAGTGGGAGTCAAAACCAGACCAAGATAATTATATTGTAAAGCATGTTGAAGTGTGGTGTTGTTTAAAGTAAATAGATGTTTATGTTCTAGATTTCTGGTTTTTTTCTGAAATATCATAATCTTAGTTTTTTGGATGTTGATTTCTAAGTTCCAATCGTGGCAGTATTTAGTTAAAATGTCAAGGTTGTTCTGGAGACCTTCTGGTGTTTTAGATAGAATTAGCAAGTCATCAGCATACAGTAAATATTTGACTTCTGTGTTGAATAATTGTAGTCCTGGACTGTCTGATTGGTCCAGTAGATCTGTAGGGGGAGGATGCCATTTTGTTTTGTACTTCTGTTTATCCCTGTTTTTGGTTAGTGAGGGAGTTGAGAAAAGCTTTTGTTGTTTTTTTCTTTTACCTGGATAGGTTATTTAGGGAACGTAACATAACCGAAAAAAATCAACCAAATCAACACGAGTGAGCTTTCACAATTTCTTAAGAAATTTAATGATTTTCCAAGCCTAACTAAATAACTGGAAGCAGAGTTATTTTTAACTCCATGTAGATCACCAACCACTGAAATCGGTTGATAAATGTAAACATTATCATGTTTTAGGCAGGCAGTCTTGCCCTAACAAACATGGTGGACGCGTTGACGTATCGCAGCAACGGCTCAAAGCGGTCAATGAGGCGTCTAGAGGTGGGTTGCACCAACAAGGATTAAGCTTAAATCTAGATTAAATCAAGGTTTATCTAATAATTCCATTGCACCAAACTTTAAACCTTGTTTAAAAATAAGCAGGCTTACATTTAAACCATCCTTTTTATCCTGGATTTAATTTCACAATAAATCTGGATTAACTATAATCTTCTTGCTCCATCACTTTAAATTTAGATTTAAATTTCAGTTAAGGATTCATTTTAAACTTGCTGTTGAGGAGGTTTCAATTCTCAAAATGGCAGCACTCCTCGCAGAAAAATAAGGGACCGTCTCAATCCTGTTGAGTTTTATGATGGTGATGAATTTTCAAAGCAGTACCGATTCAGCAAGGAATCTGTGATGAGATTAAATCAAAAAAATTGAACCTGCAATGAGACATGGCAGTGACCAAAATGCAGCCATACCTCCCATGCTCCAGCTTTTAACAGCCTTGCGCTTTTATGCTACTGGTTGTTTCCAAATGGTGGATGGGGACCTTTTTGGAGTACACAAGTCAACAGTGAGCAGAATTGTTGGAAGAGTCTCACAGGCAATTGCAGCCTTGAAAAATCAGTATATAAGATTTGCCCCAACAGGAGAAACATCTGCTGGATTTTACAGAAGAGCTGGTTTTCCAGGAGTTATAGGAGCAATTGACTGTACTCACATTCCCATTCAAAACCCAGGTGGAGAAAATGGAGAGCTGTTTCGCAACAGGAAGGGCTACTGCTCCATCAATGTTCAAGTTGTGTGTGACGAGAAGGCCCAAATCACCAACATTGTAGCTCGATGGCCAGGATCTACACATGATGGGATCTTTGATAACAGCCACCTCTGCACTCTGCTTGAAAGCCATGCATTTCAATGGATACCCCTGTCGCGCCTACCTACTGACCCCCATCCTGAACCCTTCAACGCCAGCTGAGAAATGATACAACACCTGTCACATTGCAGCAAGAGGTCTTGTCGAGAGGGTGTTTGGTGTTTGGAAAAAGCGGTTTCCCTGCCTGCAGAATGGGCTTCGAACACAGCTTGATACAACACTGGCAGTCATTGTTGCTCTGGCTGTGCTGTATAACTTTGGGAAAAGACTTGGAGATGAGGTACCATCAGAGTTTGAAGTGGATTACCGAATTGAGCACACAGAGGATGAAGGAGAGGAGCACAATGCTGCCACTGCAAATGGCAATGCTGTCCGGAGGACCTTGATTGAAAACCATTTCACTGCATACAGGCTTTCCTGTAGCTCAAATAGTAGAGCATGGCACTAGCAACGCCAAGATCATGGGTTCGATTCCCAGGGAAAGCAAGAGCTGATAAAATGTAAAAACTGTAACTTGAATGCAATGTAAGTCGCTTTGGATAAAAGCGTCTGCTAAAATGCATAAATGTAAATAATAGCAGTGTGTATTTGTATTTATATAGTGTATAGTAGCTATGTAGTAAAAGCAGTATAGTATACAGTTTATATATTTATGCATGTATGCTACTTTAAAAGTGGTCATTTTTATGCGGCACACATTCCTTACCTTACATTAATTATTAATTAAAATCCCATTTTTTGTATTTAGTCAATACTGCCCTTTTTCTAAGGGCAAAAAATAATTCACCTTTTCAAAAGTTTCACCTTTTCTTTTATTACAGTAATACGACAGTAACATGCATTTATGATATTACAGAACTAACAATTTACAAGTTCTATATTTAATCAAACAAATATATGAATAAATAAATGGATAGTTGATATCTTTACAGAAGTAATAGCCTATTGTTTACTAGTCATATATTTAACAAACAAATAATTTGTTTTTCGTAATGTTTCCTTCATTTTCAATCTATTTCCCACATTGCTACAACTCACTAAAAACTATTTGTACTTGTTAGTTCTGTAGTAAGTTTTTCTTTTTGCATCTGTAATACTTCGTTTTGTAAAAGAAGCACCTCTCTCTGTAACTCGCCATTTTCAATTTTAATTACATTCTTTTCTTTCTCTAATTGTAGTAATTCAAGATGATTTTCGCTGAAATCACTCTTTTGTCTTTTGCTCTTTGGGGGCTCTGAGCATTGAACTTGATCTTGTGCCTGAGCTGCTCCATCGCTGACGCGTTTATTGAGATGGTCCTCACTGCAGAACACAAGATCCAGGGGGTGTTGTTGGATCTAGATCCAACTCCTCCCACCTTACATTTACCTAATCCTACCCAACCCCGCCCCCTGGATCTTTTGTTCTGCAGTGAGGGGCTACTGCGTTTATTAGGCACGGCAGGCGTGCAGGAACTGGTCCTTTCATCATTCGCATCTAGGATAAATATTGTAAGTTCCGCATTATCAAACCAACAATGTCCAGAGCAAAGAAATGTGAAAATGAATGCAGCCAGTGTTCGAATTGAGGGGGGGCTGGGGTGTCCCGGACCTCCCATAAGCATTAAGGGACCTCCCATAACACCCAAAAATATATACTTGGGGGGTCCCCTGGTTTTTCAATAAAACTATAATACTTGAAACACTTAACTAGTGAAAATTAAAATTAAATGAAAAGATTCGAAGGCTGTATTAAATTTAGACCTGCTCATGTTACATCGTATTTTATTTTTAAGCGTTTGTACAGCGTTGCTCATTATAACCAATCACACACGATTCTGTTGAGCTTAGGAATGCAGTGGCCAATCAGAGGCGGTCAGATTAGTCATCGCTGAATTTTGTTCAGACTGAAACTTGCGAATTCCCACATCATAAGCAATAAAAGTGCAGACGTACTTACGATAAAAGTAAGAGATTCATTTATCACACAGATTATAAGAGGAGCTATGAGTGCTTAAACACTAGCTAGACTGAGTACATTCTTTCACTGCATGATTCAGTCTAATAAAATGCAGAATATGCTCCCAAAATTCAAGATGGGGCAGAAAATATGTATATTTATATAATTTCATCTAGTTAATCAATATCACACGAAGAGTGCCATTTTTTCCCCCACGCAAAAATCACAAATGTGATATTGATTTTATAGTACAGTTCAATAAACAATAAGTTTATAGACTTACGTTTTAGACACCGTATTGCCTATTTTTGATTTATTTCGCCAACAAAAGCCACAGCAGTGTTTTGCATCTCTGAGCAACATTACAGTGTTTTGTTCCTGAATGAATCAACTGTTTAAATGATTCGGTTCAATAGCAATGACTCACTTATTAACAGTGACTTACTGCCACCTATTGGCGGTTTTAATTTCACATTTAAAGTATATATTTTTAAATAATTTCAAATATCAGTATTCAGTGTTTTAGGATTAAAATATCAAAACATTTATGCATTTGTAACTGCAGGTTAAATGCATTCATGTCTTGCATTAATCAGTGTGTAATACATCTGAATGCCACGTCAGACGCAGCTTCTGTGTTTCCTCTGCATTGCAAAGATGAATTTTGTTGATAATGATTTTAATAATAATGATATTCTAGGGGGAAAAAAAGACTTTATAATGGTAAAAATGCCCATAAAGGGTAAAAATCACTTTAAACTTGTTTTTAAAATATACATTTCTATCACTGCTGTGAAATGACCGCAGAATATGAAGAATATCAAAAACTTTAGGAGTCAGCTGTTCACTGCAGTCCTGCAGCGCAACACACTCAGTAAAATGTTGTCTGTTAGCGATAAAATCCCAGAAACTATCTATATACAGTATATCTATATATACCCAAAAGATATAATTTTTTGTCTATATTGCACACCAATAGATATTTAATTCTTATTTGCTGATTGTTTGCTCATAATTCACTGATCATCGTAAAATACGCTTTTATCTTAGAATTAGGTTTTCTCAATGATAAAAAGGACCAGACAAAAAATATGAATCATATTTATACTAGGTTTATCTGCGGTGGACATCCAACCCCGCCCACATTCAAGCAGGCACGGCACCAGAATTGTTAATCTACCGGGGCTAAATAATCCATATTCATTAAAAAACAAACAAACAAAAAAACAGCTATGGTACACACCACATTTAACAGAAGCATTACCACGGGATGTAGGGGTGCTGAGGGTGCTGCAACACCCCCTGGCGTGTAGGCCAAGAAAAAATGGGGGTGCTGGGTGTGCGGTGTTAAAAATAAACAAATAAATGAACATTTTGTAACAGAAAATAAATAAAACTCATTTTATTAATTTGTATATTCATTAAAATTAATAGAAAAATGAAGCCTAAGCCTACAAGACAATAAGGAACAGTAAAACATGAATTAAGTTGAATCAAATTGATTGTGAAAGTCGTTTCAACTTAAACTGACTTAGGAAGTCGTTTGTTGCCATGACATTTTGATCATATTATTACCCGTAACATGTCTGTGCCGTACCCAAATCAAGAATTAACAGCCATTTCTACAGCCATTGCAAAGATACAGAGAAAGATCGAGCGTACCTCAACAGCAACCAATCTCACATTCTCACATCTGCAGCGCTTATGTTGATCTTTAATGTTTTTTATTTTAATGTTTTAATCCGAACACAGAGACTGGTATTCTCCTTACTCCAAATTTTATTATCTAATAGAATAGTACACTGTGTGCAGAATTATTAGGCAAGTTGATATTATGGTTAATACACGTTAATACACGAAGACTGATTTTGTATAGGCTTTATGGACAGATAAGTTGAGCGTGACTCTTGAAGGACCAGCATCACATCCTCTTGTACCACTGTTTGAAGAATTGATCTTCCAGAATCTGGCAGTAAGTTTTAGGAGCTCATTTTTATTCCATCTGCTATCCTAAAAAGTCTGTCTTGCAGAGATTGATTAAAATGAGCTCCTAAAACTTACTGTTAATTCTGCACACAGTGTAGGCATCATGAGAGGGGAGTTTTACCCCTCTAACCAATGAGATAAAAGATGACATATATTGTACGCAAGCCAAGAAATATACATTATATAAAATGGAAATATAGTCAGGAAGTGAAGAAGATTTTTATTGTTAAATATCTGAATTAATCAAGTATAATCAAGGTGAATCTTGCCATAAATATATCTATTTAATCTTCCATTATGTTCTAAGGCCTCTGTGCAAGAAACCGTCTACGTGGCAAAATGTACAGACAGAAAAACATCTGGAGAAATGGGGGCTTTTTCCTTTACCATAACAAGTCTAGGAGGTCTCCTCTCCTAAGGGAGAGATAGTATTGCATACGTAAGTGAAATGTAGAACTGTATACATAAGAAAAATTCCTAAATGTATAGGAACCTGCCTCAAAAACTTGTATATATACCAGAGCCAAGAAACATTCGGCAGACTTTTCTGCAGAAGGGCCTCGGCTTTATTCTTGTTAAATAAAGTCTATTTTTCTGGTATCAAACTCCGAGACTGTGCTTGGTTCTTTGAGCAGCGGTGGAAGACACTACAGACGTTCTGGACATATTAGGAAATACACTTGGCCGAAGAGAACTACATCTATATGCCAAGTGTCGATAGTACAGGCTGAACTCAGTCACCTCCGAGCTAGAAGGCCCTCCTCCTCTTTTTTTTTTTTTTTTTTTTGGGTGTTGCCATATTTTTTTTTTTTTTTTTTCTTAATGCTTGAACAGACAGTACAAGAAGAACATAGTCAAGGGATCACATACAAATCCAAAAAATAATGACCAATAGTTATAAATTAAACATAAATGACAAACACACACACATACACTTTAATAAAATAAAAATTGTTACAAAAAAAATAAAAATAAAAAAAATAAACAAGAAAAGAAATAAAACCATCATATGTGAATGACATTACAATGACATTGCAAAGATATACAAACAAATGTACATAAGGAAAGCATCTAAATACAAGGATTTTCTTTACATACCTCTGTATAATATTTCAGAAATCTTAGGGTTTTTTTTTTTTTTTTATAAGATGAAGAGATTTTAGAAGTGAGTTTAATTCAATTTTAAAAAGGGGATAGGATGGATAACTATTTGCAAATTTTTGTTTGTGAATGAAAAATTTACCATATAAAAGGAAAAAATTAACAGTATGTTCCAGGGGTTTATTTTTAGTATTATCATAATAAAAAATAATGTCTTTTAAACTAAAAGAATGTACAACATCGGCAGAATCAAATATATGAGAACCTAGGTCAGACCAAAATTGCTTGGATATAGGGCATTCAAAAAACAGATGTACTGATGTCTCCTCTGCTTGTTTGCAAAAAGAACATGAGCTGTCAATGTCCAAATACTTAGAAATATTAAAATTAACAGGATATATTTTATGTAAAATTTTAAAATGTGTTTCCTTTGCCTTATTAGAAATACAATATTTCCCAGGTAAAAGCCAGGATCTTTTCCAGTCTATATCATCAACCAACGACCTCCAGTAGAACTTTCCTGTTGAAGAAGTTTTCCTTTTAAACTGAAAAATTTGGCGCACATGCCTATTATTACATTTCTTATCTAACAGATCAACACCTTCCAACAGCAAAGTAGATTGAGTAACACCTGAACTCCTTGGATTAAATAAAGAGTGACTTTTAACAAGGCCCTCCTCCTCAACTGAACATTTGAAACCTAACAGCGCGTCAATTCTACGCGGACCGCAAGCGCTGTGATTGGTCCGCTAGAACCCCTCCCTCCGTATGCACTTGAGTTTTGTGTGTGTTTATGAGCACTGTAATAGTTTAATGTCACACCTTCTTATTTAAAATAAAACAAAGCAAAGAACAAGTGTCTAATCATTTATTATACTATAGCATTATACATCAGTAGTTGTCCGCGACAAACAATGTTGATCTGCCGTGGTACACGTCCTTGTGGAGATTGAAAGAATGCCATCTTCTCCTGTTCCGTTGTTGTCCCCCTTTTTGTTGTTTTAAATAATGATTTAATGATTTGACATTTATTTACCGCCGTTTTATGACGTCAAAAAGATTTGCACGCGCAGGGTAAGATTTGTGAAAGTGTACATAAGATAGCAAGCGTAAATTAATTTTGCATTTGCAAGAAAAGAGTTGTAAAAGTGCAAATTGCACTTCAAGCATAAGAAAAAAAGATTTGCAGCCTTTTACTGTTTTTTGTAAGTGTATATCATGTATTGTGAAACTGCAACTTCATGCTAAGACAAAATAAATATGATTTGTATTCTTCTGACTTTCATTTTTCCGCGCTTACACTTTTGGCACTGTTGTTTCGCCCAAATACAGCCAAAAGTATTGCAAGCATGTGCCCAGTGTTTTGCAAGTGAAAACAACCGTATCAAGAACTGCAAATCGGATTGACCGCCTAAAACCCATATGTGTGTGTAGAAAAAAAAATCATTGCAACTGTCTATATGCCTTTTTGTGTGCATAGAGCAAAATGTTCCCCAAATAACCCGCTGTGTACGTCTGCGTCTCTGCGCTTGCAGTTTTGGCACGATTCTCTCACTGATTTCAGATTTGCAAGAGTGTGTGGAAGGCGGGACCTTCTTCTTTCAGCCAATCAAATGAGGCTTTCGCTGATTTACTCTTATCTGATTGGTTCAATAAACACAAGTCATTCTTATTGCGGGGATGGTATTTTTAATGCACGGATACATTTAAAATAATAAATTAATAATACAATAAAATAAAACAAAAAAGCATGATCCTTTATAAGCTGTGTAGGCTACCATTAGGCTGACTACCATGTGTTCATTCTGAATTTCGAGCTAATATTAGGAAATTACATTTCTGTGTATTCACTCTATTTATCCTAATCATCCTCCTCTTCAGCAGACCATATGATATTAGTTTGTAATCTTGATGCTACTGAAAGTATCTGCACTACTATGCATAATTTCACCATGTCTCCTGATCAGGTTGATGCCAGATTTTTGTTTTTCCTTTAACATGTATTTAAAGGAGATTTTACTGTACTAAATATTTACCCCTAAATTATGCATTTACCATCTGTAATGCCATGTGAAACCACTAGATGGATGTATAACCATATAAAAATTTCAACATTACTGTGTAGTTCTTGGTTTCTGGGAATATTTGATTAAGACATAGTTACTTTGCATTTGGTTTTTCATTTAGATGCATATATTTAGACATTATTAAAGACTATATTTTGTCAAAGTAGTTGTAGTTTTTTAAATGTTGATTTGATTTGGTGTCAGTGTTTGCATTAAATCTGGAGACAAATTTGATTGTAAAGTTTAACATCATTTAAGAGCCCTGTGAAGGGAATTTCTGTTGCTGGAACAAAATTAATTATTAGCCAATTGGCTGATGATACGGCATTGTTTTTAAAAGATCCCTCTCAGATCCCAATTGCCTTAACGTTTCTTTTATCTTTCTCAAATCTGGCCTTCTGCTTAATTTTAATAAATGTGAGTTACTTCCAATTAAAAAATGTGCTACATCTTCTATCTGTAATATTCCCGTTAATGAGAATGTAATGGGAACAATGCTGGTAACCAAACAGCTGCTGCATGACTTTCATAGTATGAAAAAAATAAATAAAAATACACTATTGGAGTCAATGGGGCCCAGAAACCTTCTTCTTATGAACATTCTTCAAAATATTTTCTTTTATGTTGAGGTGAACAAAGAAATTCATACAGGTTCAGAATAACTCGAGGCTGAGTAAATGATGACAGTATTTAAATTTTTGGGTGATCTATCCCTTTAAAATCTCATCATACAATGCCAGGAACTCACATAGCCTACTACACTTCACATGCAAGCTTTATCTTTAACCAGTGGCGGTTTTAGGCATGGGCGAACGGGGCAGCCGCCCGGGGCGGCATTTTTTCATGACACGTGGGGGGCGGCACAAGCACTTGGAAAAAAAAAAATCATCTGCGACGCTAAGCGGTTTTCTATTATCTATCATATTATCTATCATATAAATGTGCGGGGAATTGGCAAATTGGCGCCCCTGCTTGTTGAGAAGGTCCCGAGCACAGAAGCTGTGTGAGAAGTGGAAAGGGGAGGGGGTGCGGCCGCGGGGGACAGTTCACCTCTCCCAAATTAGTGGGACAAGTGGGCTAAAGTCAGTCACACCCAGGGGCGCGGGAAGTGTTTTTTTCATGTGGGCAACTGTTTAATTGTTGGGAATATAAAAAAAAAAAAATCGGAGTGTCTATTTAAGTGCAAATAGCTATGTTGCTGGCAGAGGCTATTTAGATTAACTCCACCCACAAATGTATGATTGGGATAGTCAAATATGCAAAAGACGGTTACTAGTTGTCAGATTCAGTGGTGCAGATGGTAAAATTTGCGTTACACTTCTCTCGACACGATCGACCTTTTTAAATTTCAAATCACATCACATCAGAAAAGCATTTATTTTTAATAAAAATGAAGGAAATAATCAAAGAGTTGAACATAAAGTATCGGGTAGGGTTAGGGTAGGAGTAGAGAGGGCTTTTGTCCCAATAAGGTGGCATCCATTTAATAATTAGAAATAAAATTTAAAAATTACACTCAATAAGTTATTTCATACTATTTTATAATGTATTACAATGCAGAAGTGCAGATAATTGCCACTATTTTTGCAATAAGTAATGTTTTTCTCTAATAATGTTTTTCGCCATGTTTTTATTTTATTTTAACATAGAATAAATAGAATCTAAAGCTATTTGCACTGTGTAAATAACATATCACTAAAGAATACTGCTATTTTCACTTTGTGGTTTAGTCTTGACTTCTGGTCGTGAGTGACAGTGTTGGGGGATGGGAATCTGTTGATTGTCGAGTGCCAAATAAACACAGAGTGTTTATTATGTATATAGAGTATATTTATTTAAGTTCTGATAACTTATACTGTTTTGTGCAGAATTGTGTTTTTCATGTTGAAGGATTTGTGCAATTGAGAAATATAAGCTTGTCTTACACTTATATTGTTATAGTAAAACTGTTTGTGCAAAATTTCTTAGCAAAAGAACCTAAACATTTTTTTTTCTCGAAT
This sequence comes from Onychostoma macrolepis, assembly GCF_012432095.1. NCBI lineage: Eukaryota > Metazoa > Chordata > Actinopteri > Cypriniformes > Cyprinidae > Onychostoma > Onychostoma macrolepis. The sequence continues at coordinate 52,446,343 of NC_081157.1, read as the reverse complement.
GGGGGCGCTCAGAGGGGTCTCGCCCGGGGAGTAATTCAATGTAGAACCGCCACTGTCTTTAACTATAATGTTCATGTAAGACACAAATGACTGTTTACGAGGATACTTGCAAGGACGGGCATTTTGACACATAACTATATGTATTTGAACGTTTAAGCTCAAGGCGCGAAAAATAACTCAAGTTTATGCAGTGCTTTACGCGCAGGTGCGCGCCGCGCGTTTTTAGGCTGTAACGCGTGCATTTGCCAAAATAAATTCTGCCCCGCTTCTTAATGTCCCTAAACAGTTAAATTTGTTTTTAAACCACAATGTTTAAAATGAGTTTAAATGATAAGCGCAAAACGATTGACATTTAATCAGGTTTGTGATCATTTATTGGCTTCCTTTTGCTTGGTCAGGGAGTGCATTTGAAAAGTAGCCAATCGAGACATTTTTCAGAAATGCCAACAGCAATAGAACCCCCCTGACTCACAACTGGTTTAAGAAAATACTTTTAAGAGAAAAGAAAAGGATCCCACTGTGTTTGCATTGTCTCTTGTTTTAACAGATATTCAGGACATATCAGTAATAGTTGAAATAAACAATAATTGCATATGTCCATATTATTTTTTTTTTATATAAAAGATAACAATTATTAAAGCATTGGAAAAAAGTAAAAATATAAACAGGGTCTCCCTTTGTAATTCCCTTAAATGCATATGCACATTGATTTAATTTGATATAAAAATAACATTTTACTTTTACTTCCTAGATACAACATTGTGATATTTGGAGGAGTGGATGGTTTTTCCAGAAAGGTAACTGGCTGCTGCTGTACACCTATGCCTTTGTTAAAAAGAAAACAAAAAACAAAACAAGTGTAGTATATAAACAGATCTACAGTAGATGCTTTTATTAATCATCAACCAAAATCCACAAATTATTTTTTCTTACTGTTCCTTGATTTAATATTTCATTTTTGTTGTATAATAGTGTCTTTACTTCAATGCCACCCAAGCAATTTGCTAAACATACTCATGCTTCCTGAGAGAACAAAACGATTGACATTTCTACCTGATTATTTCTCAACCCAAAAGCGAATATAGGCCTATAGAGGTTGTTCAAACACAACAAGCAATATACATCCATCAAGTTAATAATCAAACTAACCTAAAATCTGTGGCAACGATGACGCTATGTTTTTATCTGCTCCATGTGTCCGGTCCACTTGCTGTTCCACAACTTCCACTCCATCATCGGCTTTAGTAAAATAACCTGATAGCTGGGAATTTTACTGACTAACTCGTGTTTCTCCCTCTCTCCTTATTTTTTTTATTTTTTATTTTTTAAAGAATAGCCCCTCTTTCACATTTTATTTTTTTATTTTTTTTTAATAGTTGACATTTTTACTTTTCGAAGATTGTTCTTTGCATGACCATTTCAGATTACGCCAGAACGAAGCGAAGAGAGGTGAGTGCGGACGCAGCGGTCACCTGATAGATAGGCTACACAGGTCTTTCAAAAGCAATATATAAAATAAATGCATTTGATTGGTAAAACAAATTAAAATGTGACGTTTCAATCTCTAATGGTACTGCACTGAAATTTATGGAAAAGCTCCACTAAATAATAGCGCTAATAAGTGGGGGGTGTGGTGGGGCTTTGGCGATCGGCGCTACCAATGACCAGTCAATCTACTCCACAGCCAATCACGGGCCCCCTCCTTGCTCGGGCCCCGGGGCTTCAGCCCCGCCTAGCCCAATGGTTAATGCGGCCCTGGCTACACTGATGGGTGTTTCGAGAAGCACAGTCTTCAGACGAATGAAAGAGTATGATCTCTCTGTTAGGAACATGTACAGTACCATCAATGATTATGAACTTGACAGTTTGGTTGCTTCCATCAAGAATGATTTACCAAACGCAGGCTACAGGATGCTCAGAGGGAGACTGGAGTCATTGGGCCACAGGGTTCAGTGAAGAAGAGTTGCAGACTCCATGCATAGGGTTGATTCCTTGGGTGTCATCTCAAGGCTGTCAGGTCTTGGCTGTGTTGTACGCAGAGTGTACTCTGTACCAGGGCCCTTGTCTCTGGTACATGTAGACACAAACCACAAGTTAATCAGGTTTGTGATCATTTATTGGCTTCCTTTTGCTTGGTCAGGGAGTGCATTTGAAAAGTAGCCAATCGAGACATTTTTCAGAAATGCCAACAGCAATAGAACCCCCCTGACTGTGGATCTCAGTCTCAAAGTACTACAACCTTCTACACTCTCTTGAAGAGAATGAGCTTCTGGACATTTCATGTACAGATGACATATTCTGTGTGCATTATGCAATTCTTCCACGACTCAAAAGAGACTTGGAGATATTCACTGAAGGCTGGAACCACCATCCACTCCGCACTGAGGGAAACCGGAGTCCGACACAGATCTGGGAGATTGCACAGATGCTAAACACTAATGTACATTCTGAGAACCTTGCGGTACGTTTTTGCTGTAAAGATGGGTGTTTCTAGATTAATAGCATCAATGCACAAGTACTAAATGTTTCAGAAGCAAAGACCTAGAAAGACTTGATATCTTAAATATAAATATGACCTTATAATTTTTGATGATCCAGTGAAACAAATTGAAATAATGATACTATGCCAAATCTATGATTTTTTTTAAATACATTTATAGGACCTACAAGAGCCAGACATTGACTGGGAGACTGCTGTTGACTGTGATGGCCTTGACTTTGAAACTGGTATAATAGTGCCTGAATACGAGTGTCCTCTGTCTGAAGAGATGACGACTGAACTACAAACTTTGGTTGACCAAACTGACCCAAACATTACTGATGAACAGCTATACATTGTCTGCTATGAACATATAAAACGACGGCAGACACTCTGTTAACCTCTTCAGCTCTGACGCTCACGTCAGTGGATTCATCAACCTACCACACACACCAAGGAATTGTTTTTCAGCTTATCTTTGAGTAGGAGTTTTGCCATGCTTTGAAACATTGTAAACATGTCTTTGTTTACTTGCTTTATTTTTTTTTGCACTATTATCCAAAACAAAGAAAAACATGTAAAAAATTCTGAATTCTTAGAAGAAAAGAGTAAGGAAAGCATCAGAAATACTATAAATGCATCAAAACTGCACTGTGTAACTCTAATAAGTACTACTATAAATTACAAGGTTTGTTCACGAATGCATACAAAACTGCACTTCATATTGTAATAAAAAATTAAAAACATCAAATTCAACTTCATTTGTAGACTTCTGTAACAAACATGACAAGAGTCTTTAGAACAGTCCTGAACAATGATACGGAAAGTGAGCTAGAGTATTCTCTTTCTAACAGCCATGAACAATGGCCTGTGAGATCACATTTTTAAATTCTGCATATGTACCAAGGTGTGAAACTGGGAGTGTGACAGAGCGAGAACATGCATTAACTACAGGATAGCAGATGCTATGTGTACCATAACGCACATGGCATTCATGATCAAATTCCATAACAATTTTGAAATTTTCACGGTCTGCATGACTGCGTGGTACATGAGATTGTCCCGTCAGCCACTGACAGAACCTAGCGACATTAATGGGAGAGCCACTGATATTTCTTGCTTCCTTGTCATTTTCATCTTTGGTCTCCTCTTCAGGCATTTCTTCTGTATTGTTTTTGCCCTCTTCTGATAAAATGATATAAAATCATTGGGAGTTAATTGTAATGATGATTAGAAGCTTCATCAATAAAAGACTTCAGGCAGGTTAAGGCCAATTTATACCACCAATTTAAACTTTTCCTACTAATTACTTTAGCTTAAATTAAAAAATAAAAATAAAATAATTCCAAAGAAATAAAAATCCTTTCCCAATTTGAAAAATTATGAAACAAGATAGTCCTCAAAAAAAAGTTAGTGTTCTCTACTCTATTAGTATTGTTCATTTTCACCTTCATCCTCCACATCTTGTACAAAGTCCTGCAGAAAGTTCACCACTCTTGATTCTCTCTGACGCCTCATTGTGCCGTTCTCACTCAAGACAGGCGATAGTGTCTTGACAAGGAAATCAGCGTCCACCTTAAGTTTACAGAGAAAAAGTCAAACCAAATTTTTTGTTGGAGAATGATTTAATGCAGATTTTGTAGTGGGTGTTATTTATTGCTTGCCTTGGTAAAAGATCCTGGAACAAACAGCTGTCTGCAGATGTCCGTATCTTGCTGGACCAACGTGAGTAGACCATAGAGCTTCGTGCCAGAGCAGACTCGTTGCAGCATGGGAAGTAACCTAACCGTAGCATGCAGGACTACAGAGCTATAACAAAAAGTAAAATAAATAAGGTTTAAAAAAAAATTTAATAAATAAATTCTACAAGGTGAGCTTACATTAAAGGAGACGTCTTACCGCATAATGTCTTCTTTCCTTTCAATGGACACTGCCCCCGTGTATCCACATAACAAAATCCTGTCTGTGCACTCCATCAGGGTTGTGTGGTCAGCTGCCTTAATCTTTGATCAAAACCACATTTACTCAAGTCACACATACAATATAAAGGTACCTTAGTTTAGTGTTTTAAGTTTACAAGAATACAAAAAATAATAATGTTAAGAAGAAGAAGAAGAAGAACTACATAAACAAAATTATGATTCACAATGCACTTTCACCACATTTAAATAACCTACCTCTTTTATTAGCTCCATGAGTTCAGGGTCTGTGACGTCCCTTTCAGTTATTACTTCCGGATCCATTTCTCCCGTGGATATTTACATTTACATTTAGTCATTTTGCAGACGCTTTTATCCAAAGCGACTTACAATTGGGGAATACATAAAGAGATTAATCTTGAAGAGGCAATCCGACAAACGAAGTGCTTGTAACACCAAGTCTCAGGCATTGTTTAAATAAGTACAAGCTAGCAAGGGAAGGAATAAATAAGGAGAAAGAGTTTTTTTTTTTATGTGTAGGGTGAAGTGTAGGGGTGAAGGATATGTAGTTGTAACACCACTCCATAAAAAAGTTTGGTGGTGGCCCAACTTGTGTGATGCTGACAGAAAATATCTCCCCACTAGTTCTGCAATACAAGAAAAAAATTATTTCTGCAAAATGGGTAGCTATACCAGGAGTAGTGAAGATGTTTGAGGGAAAAAATAAAAAAAGTACAATAATCTGAAAGATGTGATGTTGAAAACTCAATACATATAGCCCAATTACTAGTTATCCTTTTGCAAAAAAACAAATACACAATTCATGAAATGTGATGTTCTGCGTGTATGTTTGGGTGGTTTACATTCATTTTGGTACACAGAAAACCGTTACACCGTATAATAAACCTACTTGAAGTTGTGTTTGTCTATGTCCGTCATTGAATATTTAGGGGTTTTGCCATTTTCTCCTCCCTCAAAGAACCGCTTCTCTATTCCAGTCATCATTTCTTTTCAGAATATTGAAACCGAGATCCATCAAGCACAAAATACATAGTATCAACCATGAAAAGATATGTTCTATACATCCTACATTTGTAAGACTGATGAGTGTTACCACATAAGTTCATAGAACACAAAATTTATTCTTATGATCAAAAACAAACAAACAAAAAAACCTACCAGTTAAAAATTCCTTCCTCAAAGCGCCATTGTCAACGCCAGCCTCTCCAATAAAAGAAACTCTGAGAGGATTTTTGGGGGAAGATTTTTTCTGTCGCTGCCATTGTTTTAGGCCTCTCTCAAGCATCTGGTCTCTGGTAATGCAAATACTGAAGATGCTGGTTTCATCCATCCTTTCAGAAAGGCTTTTAATGACATCAGCAATGCTTTATAGCATTGGGAAAAGAAAAAAGAAACCATTTAGAACATTTATATTATTGATGTAAAACAAATTAACTTTCTGAAGAAAGCGTAATGTTACAGTACCTTTTAATCTCTTGATGTGCCTTAAATCATTTTGGACATATGTCTGTTCCATCACTTTCTTCAGTATCATTCAGTACATTGGTTTCGGTTATATCATTGGCTCTGTTGGAATACATGGCATATGCTTCAGTCATACTAAAAGCATCTCATCTTTCAGTATGACTAAAGCATGTTTCACCTTCAACAGCATAACAAAACGACTGTACAATACAAAAGTTTGCTTCTGAAAATTATAATGCATTGGAAAACTAAGAAATACCTTTCACCACAAAAGCTTGCATGGATCTCCACAAAGTCACGGGGGTAGAACTGCTCACAGATGGGACAGGCTGTCTAGAATGTAACCCAGTGTTAATAAATACATTAGAACTGTATTTAATATTATATAAAACTAAACATTTGTCTGAGGTTAGTGCTAAAGTAAAGTTTACAAGGTCATCAAAATCAATAAGGCTCATTCAAAGAGACGTGGACTGTTTTGCTTTTACTTTGACATCAGGAACGTTCATAGAAGGAAGATCTAAATCTGAGGAGTCTTATGCAAGATAAATAATATTGAAAGGTTTAAAGTATGAATAATAGTAAATAGGATTTAAACTGGAACTTAAGTCTGACTTCTAATGGACTTACTGTCACAGAAGTGCCAAAAGGGAGAGTGTGATGTGGAGAGTTTGTAACATCCATGGAAGTACTGGTTGATGGGTCGACATTATCTGGAGACCTTTGAAAATCTTCAGACTGCAAGAAAACAAACAAACACACACACACACACACACACACACACACACAAACATTAGCCATAGGACAAAACAATTATAATGTATTCATGTAGACTTCAAAGTACATTTTTCCTTGCCTGTTCATCCAAGTCAGTTGACAGTGTCATGGTTTCACAAGATGCCACATGTGCTGCTAATAACTGCACTGGCATGTTATCTCCACATGTTTGACATGTGGCTTTTGGCATTTTGGCAAACTCCTTGGCTGAGTAGGGAAGAGGGGAAGTATCGAGTGTTCCTTGCACTGGTACAATGTACAAGGTTGACTTTCCACGAGAAATTGAGTTGAGGTAAGCACCTGTGTACCCTTCTTACTCAGGGGGCACACATTTCTTTGTCCAGAACCACCTACAAGGAAAAATATTTAATATCTGTACAATCTTAAAGTCAGTCATATTTACCATTACACAACAAACATCAGCCAGTAGAAAAGGTGGAAAGCATCAATCTTACCAACAGCCTTGTACAACATCCATGCTCCTTTCAAGTTTCTTGGACAACTGTGTATCATTAATATTTTTAAAAGAAAAGACAGTGTAAGTATATTCCTAATAGTTCTTTTTTTTTTTAAAGCAATTTTTCAGTCAAGAGTGATATACACCTACTTCCTCCTGCATCAACTCAACTCACCCATGAATGGTCAGCATCTTCTGTGATGCTGATGGTTCTGCGATCCATTCCTGCTTGCAAGAGGGTTAACTCTTCCGAGGTTTTGGGTGTCTTCTCCATATATTTATTTACAAGGTAAAACTGTATTGGGAAACACTTCACAGTACATAACTCTCTTTTTAAGTCAATATGTGATCCCCTTTTCACTGGCAATTTTTTTTTCCCCAAAATGTTTCCCAAATAGTCCTGGGAAGGACCTATAACAGAGTTAAATCAGAGATGAGACCAGGTAAGAGAAATGTCCTAAAAGTAAAACAATGTTAAGCCATACACACAGAAATTTAATTTTCAAACAATGATGAAAAATGAACAAAAATGGGTAACACTTTAGAATACTGTTCCATCATTCTTAGTTACTACAATGTTAATCGTGCATTAGTCACTTGTTCCTGTATAGTTATTCATTAACAAAGGATCAGTATTCTAAAGTGTTACCCAAAAATGCAGTCAAAGTTTATTACATTGAATATGACAAACCTTGCCATGCTCTGCTCTACTGTGGCATTATTCTGCTGTGGCTGGTTTGCAGAATCAAACTCCTTATGATTTGCAAACACAGCAAAACCAGAAATGATTAATAATGATCATCATCAGCATTTAATACTGTTTATTTTTATAGATCTGATGAGATAATATAAAGTGATGACACCAAAATCAATCCTCACTGTCTCTAGGTGCTGGCTTGGACGGGACACCACCCGCCGTGCAGCATCCTGCAGCTCCCCCTATCATAACAGCCCACAGAACATTATTAGATATTTTAGGCACACATGAGCTGATCATTTTGTACCGCTCAAAAACTAAAAGGAATACAACACCATCGACTACACTGACCACTTGCATTTAACTAAAAGGGAATTGTCATGTTAATGACCGGCAGTTCTCCCTGCAGCACTTGCTAGAACTGAGAGGCGGGGGGGAGGGATATATTTTTCATAGCAATTTTAAACCCCATGGATTATACACTGTTGCTATGCACGATTTACTTTTTGTCACTGCAAATGTAGATGTTGTACTTCTTTTTCCTCTGACAACACCTTGCTGATTCTGGGAAAATGCGGTTAAGATTCCCGCTTGTTGAGTCTGACGTCATACATCAATGTTTCCGGGTTCAAACGCTGTACTGTAGTGTTTCCAAAAGGAAACCGCAAAAAAAGGTGCTAATATGCTCATTATGTGCTGTAATACTACCGAAAAAAAATAATGATCCCAAAACTTATTATCCATACGGAATTCTCAGATAGCCAGACTGCAATCTTTTATGAAAATCATTTGTGTGACGGATAGTGGACGGATAGTGTACGCAATGTTTTTAAAAGATCAGCTTAAATGTGCGATATGAATAAATAATGGTAAAAAACGGATTTATAGTATTTTACATTAATTAATTAATTAGTTAGTGATGAAAGCAGTCAATCAAATGTCATGGTCGGTGTTGACCAATAACAGGAGCGGAGACATCTGGCATTTGATCCCCGCCTCCAAAGTCTCAAAAGTCAACTTGTCGAGCGAGCAGGGGTTGAGCAGCTGAGAGGGCATAGCGTCGAGCGAGCGCTACTCAGCGCTGTTCTCGCGAGAGCGCGTTTCCGCGCGCAGATACTAGGCTTGTTTGAGATGCGCCTCGCCTCGCCTGAAATGTATGCGAGAGTAGGCGGCTGCAGTGAGGGGAGGAGTGAAATAAGCGCAGTCAAGACGGACAGTTCTGACCTCTCGAAGCAGAACGAGATCAAACGAGATCAAAGGCAGATATCGCCTTATTCTCACTCATATGCTGTGCTGCTGATAAACATGATGTAATTTCAGTTCTGTTGCTTTTATATGAATATAAATATGATGAACAAGACACTCAAAGTGCTTGCTATTTAATTCCATACTAAAGGCGTATTTATCCTCCATTTTTATTTTAATTCAAACATGTATTTTAGATTTTTATAGAAAATATGACAAGGATCACATATCTCACACAGAGATCTCACTGTCATAGTGTTTGGGAATATTCATGCACAATTTAAATACATAATAGCATGAAATCAGATTAAAAAAATAAAACATTTTAGAAGAGAATGCAGCATCATGGTTGTCTGAACCAATGAGCATTAAGCTGTGTCCTCAGTCAGGCGTTTCCCATCATGCTTTTGATCAGCGCAGTCGGTGGAGAGCAAACAACTTTGAGAATGTGTGCGTCGTTTGTGTGCATGTGTATAAACAACAGTTCGGCATGCTTATGTTTTGAACTGCACACAAGCAAGTTATTACTTACATAAATGTGTGTGTGTGCGCGCGATCCAGCAAGAGTGAAATGACTTGGGTAAAGCTGGTTTTATATTGGCACATTCAGACTATTGCATTCAATTACTTTGTTAACCGCACTATATCGGGCATTCACAAGTAAGTATGACATTAAAACAATACTTGCCCATTTTGATCGATTGTGAAAAAAATGTAGTAGGTTGACAATGATGTCGCTGATTAGAATTTGCAAACAATAACTTTATTGCACATATAATTAGAAAGTTATTGAACGCGGACATGTGTGAATGTGCGAATATAAAACCAACTTTCCCCAAGTAGTGAAATGATGCGGTTCCTCAAAGAAAGATACTGTGCAGGGGTTCTGTGATCAGTGTACGTTATATCATTAAAAATGTGTTTCTGGGGGGAGGTAAGTACATGTGTGAGAGGGATGAAGTGTGTATATGAGTAGAGTAGGTGAGTATGTTATGTATTATAGAAAAGGGGGTTATAAAAAATTGCACATTCAGTTTATGAGTGAACTATTTATAGTGCACTGATTCGTATAACACAAAATTAATGCTGACTGAATGTGCAATTTTTTTTTTCTTTTTATAACATACTGTGTGGCCTACTGCATATGCAGAACTGTCAGTCCTTTCATTCAAATGTTAACACTTTGTGATAATAGGAACACATCTTTAGAAAATTAAATGACAATTATATATATGAATAAAAATATGTTGTGACAAAATCTATTTATCCCCTTTAAATTTGATAAATTTAAAAGGTGTCTTAGGTAATTCAAAATCAATCGTGATAAATCTGAATTTATCTCATTACATAAATTAATAAGGTAAGGTTTAGAGGTTTTTATTACAATTAGCCTAATTTAATCAACCAATGCAAGTGTTTTACAGGCTGTTGTTAACGTGACTGAATTGTTTGCTTTTATGAAGGCTATTATTGTTCATTAAAACTGACATTTAACAAAAAAAGGCAGAGTTGTGCTTGTCATATTTCATTTTATTATACATACAGTGAATCAGAGTATATGTGCACATATTACCTAAACCACATATTACTGTTTTATATTTTTAAATGAAAACAAAGAGTGTTGTGTTTTATATTTTGAAGAAAACGAAAAGGCAGTGGTGTTTGATATCATTTCGTTGTATTGTAATGTGTGTACACGTTGCATGAACCACATTTTTGTGGCTATTAATATTTTAAATGAAACAGAGGCAACGCTGTTTGATATAATAGCTACTTATAGTTTCACTGTAATACGTGCGTTCCATGAACTACATTTTTGCGGCTAATATGATTACATGAAGACAAAAAGAGGCAGTGTATTTCGTCGTATTGTCGTACAGTGTAGATAACTTAGGCGAGCTGACTGACTTTATCAAGTATGCTGCTGTTCCATTTGCAGAATTACCGGACTTAATTGTGTCCTCCCGTCCTCAGGAGCTTGCACCCCTGAGTCAGCGATGCAATTCATTCAGGGGTAATCTTAATTTTTAAGTAGTAATACTTACATTTATAGTATAAAATCAACAGTCTTCTCCAAAGGCGAGATCTTCAAGCAGTTGCCATGAGGTGTTAGTGCTCCTGGAGGGCCGGTGTCCTGCAAAGTTTAGCTCCAACTCCAATTAAACACACCTGGACCAGCTAATCAAGGTCTTACTAGGCGTACTAGAAACTTCCAGGCAGGTGAGCTGAGGAAACTCTGCAGGACAGTGGCCCTCCAGGACCACGTTTGGACACCCCTGTGTTTTTCCTTTTTTTTTTCTTTTTTATTATTGCCTAACTTATAATTACATATAAGATGGTTGTATCTAACAATGAACAATCTTATGTCATAAAACAGCAAACATGAATATCATGTGTTCATCATAGTATGAGATTATATACACAGAAAAAAGCACAGTGGTTAATTAAATATAATAATTCATCATGATGCTGTAAGGGGAATTTACAGTAAAGACCCTCGGACCAGGTGTGTTGAATGAAGACCAGAAGTCAAGAGATTCGATCAAAAATGAAGAAAATTTACTGAAGATAGTTTGCAGCAGAAGTCAGCTTCAAGACTCACAATCTAGTTCGTAGGCCGCTCTGCGTACAATTCAAAAACACCAGCAATTATACCCTAACAGAGGTTGCTAATTGCGTCGATGCATAAGTCATCAAAATTCTGATAGGTTCTAAAAACTAGATAAACTTAGATAATCTCCAAATATGGACGTAAACGCTTCAAACATATCTCCATCAGATTGGGCAGACGTCAGCGATCAGGGATCATACAAGATAGGTGTCTTCCGGACACCCATTTTTGGTCAGGATGGTGGCAGCTGACAGAGACAGTCTTCTAACACACACAGAGAGAGAGCTACCAGCACACACACATACACACAGAGCACTTATCAGAACTTCAAGGCTGCCTTGACTTCGTTACACACACACTATGACGTTATTATCTCAGAGAGTAGAAGTACAGCATAAAGCAGGATTCTTTTAATATCTCATAAGCGCACATAAGACTACACATTTCACTCTTGCCATAACCAGAGGTGGACAGTAACGAAGTAAATTTACTTGAGTATTGTACTTAAGTACACTTTTTGCGTATCTGTACTTTACTCGAGTATTATTTTTTCTGGAAACTTGCGACTTTAACTTCACTACATTTGAAAGACAGATATCGTACTTTTTACTCAACTACATTTATATCAAGGTCCCCAAGTAGAAAGTCGTTATATGTAGCAGTTTTTACAGTGTGTGCATTTTCAGATTCACTGAACCCTTTTTTTCTGCAAAAATCCGGACTCCGATCTGCCAGGACCTTCCTGTGTTGCCAAGTGTTACAGTATTTCAACCCATTCTCACACCCAACTCGTCACATATTGAAGCTTGGTCAGGACCACTTGGCGTCGCTTTTTGACGCTCAAGGTACCCCTTAGCGTCATTTTTTGACTTGCAGGGTCCTCCGTTGTTTTAAATAGGAAACCCTTAGCGTCAATATGCCGACGCCATACTGGGAATTGTATCGTCATAATTAAATTATATATTGGGTAATAACATTGCCATTATTGCATATATGTTGGGGTGTGATTTTTCAATGTAAACAGCCACAACAGTTTTATTTATATTACATTATGAGCACATAACCCAACCCCTGCCCCTAAACCTACCATTTGTCAATAAAACACAAGATATAACAGGCAGATACAACTACCGTCATAATTTATTCAAAAATATTAATATTCCAAGTCTTCCGAGGCAAAACATTTGATATGTGAGAGGAGTAGACGCGATCGCCGTCTCAGTCCGCCGTTAAGCTCATCCTATGCTGCAGTCTGTGCGCGAATTCAAAAAATGCCGCCAGAAGAAGCCTTGGTTGTGAAATGCTATTGGCTCTTGTGTGTCTCGTGACCGATTGCGTTATGCTGTTCTGACAGGCTATTGGCTCTTCTGTGTCTAGTGATCAATTGCGTCATGCTACGGGACGGGAGTATCTTTTTGAATGAGATGTGAGCGCGTTAACAGAGCGGGATCATTTTCAGCGATTAAAACCTTATGATTTGCTCTCTTCTTCTCATAAAGACTTCGTATGGCTTCAGAAAACCTAGAATGCAGCACGACTTGTTTGTAATGCTTTTATACTGCTTGTTTATGGGCAGTTTTTGCAATAAATACCGGTGACTGCACTTACATTTGCCTGTTACGTGTTTTATATTGTTCAGAAGTGGGTAGGTTTAGGGTAGGGGTGGGGTTAGGTGCTCCAATAAAAGTATAAATGTATATAAAATTATTTATATTTTTTACAAATGCATGCAAACCATTAAACTAAGACAAACAACGGAGGAGAACGTGTTGTCATTTTCCATAAGCGTCTTGACCTGACGCATAATGCAAGCAATTGAAAGCAATGGAGATCCTATTTTGTCATATACTGACGCCTTGGGGCACTTTTGGCGTCTTCATAGTGACGCGAAAGGCGTTTGACCATGCTTCAGTTTTTGACGCCTTGGGAGTGAGAATGGGTTGAGTATTTCTAAGCCTGAAGTTTTCCGCCTAGTTTTGAATGGACATTTCGCAGATTTTTTTTACGCAAATCTGGCAACCTCGGGATCTTCCCTACTAAACTAATGTAAATGTCTGCGCTACTGCACAGCTAAAAGCGCTCTAAAAAGGCATGTGTTAACTCATTAAAGCCCTTTGGAAAATTAACCATTTTTTTACTATAGTAACCATAACTATGGTGTTTGCAGTAAAATATATATATATATATAAAACTTAGGCCTACTGGTAAATTGCTGCTAAAAACTGGTCAGGGAAGTATGTAAATCTGAACATTATTTTATTGTCAAAACACTGGACATAAATACATATATATATATATATATATATATGTTTTTTTTTTTTTTTTGTGCAAACAAATGATCAAAAAGTACGTTAAATGAAAACTTTGGAATCTAAACTGGGAATCAATAAGAATTGAAATCAATAAGCAGAATCAGAATCGGAATGGATAAAATTCAAACAATACCCAACCCTAGCCACATGTTGTGAAGTTCACTGATTTCTGAGCATTTTATGAACACTGATCAGTTGATGGCAAAATTCAAAAAGATGGTTATTTGGTGCAACCTTCACACCCATGGCCATACTGAGAGAGTATGATCCAGTTTTCTGAAGAGACTAAAGGTTTGTTTTCTTTTCAATGTTTGCTTTGTTGCCTAAAATGAACCATATCATAGATTTCAATATCTCTTTGAAAAAGAACTTTGTAACTTTTAAACAAGTATTAAAATGAGTTCAATGTAGTTGTAGGAGTGTTAAATAAAAAAAAATAAATAAAGATGATTTTCTTCATTCAGTTGTTCCATTTCTATAGGTTTGGTAAGAAAAAGCTCTTAATTCCAAAGATAATACAAGCTAATCAGTGTATTCAGTAGGTTGCATTAGTGGCATAAGTATACAATAATGCGACAATAAAACAATGCATTTACTTTTTACTTTTGATACTTAAGTACTTTTAAAAACATGTACTTCCGTACTTTTACTTAAGTAAAAATCTGTCTTTACAACTTTCACTTGTAGTGGAGTAGTATTTGACCAGTAGTACACATCCGCCTCTGGCCATAACTTGATTAATAGTCAAACAAGAAATAATATAATTAATATCAATATGAAGGGTATGGCAGCCGTTTTAGTCAGTTCCGTGCTGTCTTCACGAGCAGAGGCGTAGCAATAGGGCAGGCAAGGCAGGCAATTGCCTGGGGCCCCGCATTTTGAGGGGGCCCCCCGACAGCTGACCATTTGAACAATCGGAAATGTCATTATTAATAATATACACGTAACATGGAGCAATATATCTGCATCCCCCCTAGGGGGCTCCCTCTCGCGTTACGCTGGATGTGTAGCATTACGCTTGCTTTTTCCTCGTGATGCGTCGGCCGCCGTTTTCAAACTGGCACAGCACTTACTCATGCATTTACTAGGCTATTTTAAAAATGAAAAGGACTTATCCATCTGGCAGCCAAAAGCAGAAAAAAATCAAGAAGAGGAGGAAAAGAGGAAACATGACAGCGGTAAGTTAAGTGATGGAGATAAGATTGACTTAACGATAATTATATGACAAACAAATGTTTTTGTTGTTAATTCCAGCTTATTTTCGTTTAATTATTTGCTAGATGAATTACTAGTCCAATTACTAATAGGGTTACTGGAAAACAAGTTAGCTAGGGTTGCACTTAGCAGCAGGATGTATTATATAGCATTTAGCAGGTATTAATATGCTGCAACAGAATAAGTGGTACCAGGAAAGACGTGCACGTCACCACTTGGCAAGTTTCGGTACTGTGTCTTGCTGCCAGCGGGGAGCTCACAAAACAATATAAATAAATATCATTACATTTACTTAGTTGACATTATTTATTTAGCTCTTCTACATTAAATTAGTTGAGTTAACATATAGTTGTCAACTAACAATGAACTAATAGTTAATAAACTTTAAATTAAATTAAAAGGATTAAATTAAAATGCTAATCATATATTTCTGCATGCAGGAGCATTACTTCCATTACCACCATGGAAACTTGAGCATTGCGCTTTATCTGCTGCTAACACTTCCCATCACCGTTGCCTCTGGTGAGAGAAGTTTTTCAGCTTTAAAGCACTCGTAAGCACCATTTTTAAGGTGACAATCCGTTACTGTAAATATGAAGATTGTTCTGTATCTTCAAGATTGTATTGTACAGTATTGTATCTTCTGCCATAAAGATGAAGATTAAAATTGTTAAAGAATAAGCACTTTGTTTTAAAAAATAAACTATTTATGTTATTTATGTGTTTTGGCTACTTTTTTTATGTTGTATAAATATATATCTAGGTAACAAAGATATATTAACAAAATAATCTTTTAGAAGGGCCTCATCTAATAATTTTGCCTGGGGCCCCCACTTCATCTTGGTTCGCCTCTGTTCACGAGAGAGAGCGGAAGGTTCCTTTTTTTTTTTTTTAATTAATGCTTGAACAAATAGTCAAGTCAAGTCACCTTTATTTATATAGCGCTTTTACAATACAGATTGTGTCAAAGCACTTAACAGTATCAAATTGGAGGATAGAGTGTCAGTAATGTATAATGATAAGATTAAACACTCAATTTTCAGTTAAAGGCATTTCATTATTGAATTCAGAGATGTCATTGTCTAGCTCAGTTTAGTTTAAATAGTATCTGTGCAATCAAATCGGCGATAATCGCTAGAAATTAAGTGTCCCCAACTGAGCAAGCCAGAGGCGACAGCGGCAAGGAACCAAAACTCCCTCTGTGACAGAATGGAGAAAAAAAAACCTTGGGAGAAACCAGGCTCAGTCGGGGGGCCAGTTCTCCTCTGACCAGACGAAACCCGCAGTTCAAAAGTTTATATTTCTATTTTAATTTTGTTGCAATTTCTAACAATAGTAGTATTATGTAGTTAGGTATTTTATTATATTTTAGTTATTTTGTTATTTTTGGTTGATATATCTGGGGATATATCTCTGGGGGTCATCCGGGCGTCCTGGTCTCCGCCGACGATCAGAGCCGCAGACATCACCTCCCGGCGCCGACCTATGGCAAGCCGTTTTAACTTTTATTCATTCTCAGGATATGACTTCTTGATATCAACAATTACATTTTCACTAGTTAAAATGTTCATTCTTGATATCAGGAATTAGATTTCCACTAGTAACAATGGCTATTTTTGATATCAGCAATTGCATTTCCACTAGTAACAATGTTAATTCTTGATATCAACAATTACATTTTCACTAGTTAAAATGCTAATTGTTGATATCAAGAATTAAATTGTTGATATCAAGAATTAAATTGTTGATATCTGTAATTGTATTTTCACTAGTTAAATGTCACCATAGGCTGCCATTCAAAATCAATTGTTGATATCAAGAATTAATTTCTTACTAGTAACAATTTAATTCTTGATATCAGAAATACAATTCTTACTAGTAAAAATGTCTATTCTTGATATCAACAATTAAATTGTTGATATCAAGAATTAAATTCTTGATATCAACAATATAATTCTTGATATCAACAATTTAATTCTGATATCAACAATTTAATTTCTGATATCAAGAATTAAATTGTTGATATCAAGAATTGGGAGGGTAATTTTTGATATCAACAATTAAATTGTTGATATCAGAAATTAAATTGTTGATATCAAGAATTAAATTGTTGATATCAAGAATACACATTTTTACTAGTAAGAATTGTATTTCTGATATCAAGAATTAAATTGTTACTAGTAAGAAATTAATTATTGATATCAACAATTGTTTTTGAATGGCAGCCTATGGTGACATTTAACTAGTGAAAATACAATTACAGATATCAACAATTTAATTCTTGATATCAACAATTTAATTCTTGATATCAACAATTAGCATTTTAACTAGTGAAAATCTAATTGTTGATATCAAGATTTAACATTGTTACTAGTGGAAATGTAATTGCTGATATCAAAAATAACCATTGTTACTAGTGGAAATCTAATTCCTGATATCAAGAATGAACATTTTAACTAGTGAAAATGTAATTGTTGATATCAAGAAGTCATATCCTGAGAATGAATAAAAGTCAAAACGGCTTGCCATACCGACCCACCATCTGATCGGACACGGACCGAGAAACAGACTAGGAAAGAAACAGACAAACATTAGCGCAGATGCCATTCAACTTACGATGTAACGAGTACATCGTGTGTTATGGGGAGTGTTCCCGGTTCCGGTTCATCTAATTAATGCAGCCTAACAATCCTTTAACGGATTTGAATAATAGAAGCGTATTAATGTGTTATGTGTAAGCCAGGCTAAAGAGATGGGTCTTTAATCTAGATTTAAACTGACAGAGTGTGTCTGCCTCCCGAACAGTGTTAGGTAGACTGTTCCAGAGTTTGGGTGCTAAATAGGAAAAGGATCTGCCGCCCGCAGTCGATTTTGATATTCTAGGTATTATCAAACGGCCAGAGTTTTGAGAACGCAGCGGACGTGGAGGACTATAATGCGATAAGAGCTCGCTCAAGTACTGAGGAGCTAAACCATTCAGGGCTTTATAAGTAATTAACAAGATTTTAAAATCTATCCGATGCTTGATAGGGAGCCAGTGCAGTGTTGACAGAACCGGGCTAATGTGGTCATATTTCCTGGTTCTAGTAAGGACTCTAGCTGCTGCATTTTGGACTAACTGTAGTTTGTTGATCAAGCGTGCAGAACAACCACCCAATAAAGCATTACAATAGTCTAACCTTGAGGTCATAAACGCATGAATTAACATTTCTGCATTTGACGTTGAGAGCATTGGTCGCAATTTAGATATGCTTTTGAGATGAAAAATGCAGTTTTACAGATGCTAGAAACATGGCTTTCAAATGACAGATTGCTATCGAACAGCACACCTAGGTTCCTGACTGATGAAGAAGAATTGACAGAGCAGCCGTCAAGTGTTAGATAATGTTCTAGGTTATTACATTTGGGGTTTTTAGGTCCGATAATTAACACCTCTGTTTTTCAGAATTTAGCAGTAAAAATTACTCGTCATCCAGTTTTTATATCGACTATGCATTCCGTTAGTTTCTCAATTTGGTGTGTTTCACCGGGCCGCGAAGAAATATAGAGCTGAGTATCATCAGCATAACAGTGAAAGCTAACACCATGTCTCCTGATACAGAACAGAAGTCCCACACAGGGAAAAATACGCCGCCTTCTTGTTACGCCCCTTTCCGGTTACTTTCAGCTTGATCTTCTTCGAGTGCTGCATGAGTGTAAGTTCATAGATCTTTATTTTTCTGTCATATTGTGATAATGTTGTCGCTGCTAGTGAAGCGCTCAACACAGCTGTTCATTACTCGAAGCTTTTCAACACGGTTTTATCGGAGCTTCCGCGTTGATCGTAACATCATAACCACTGCTTCTGATTCAGTTCATAAAGAGTGATGTGCGTGTTATTTACGTGCATGTTTAGCGCCATTATCGTGTTATATTTAATATTAGAGAAGATGTATACTGAGGTGAATATTTATGTTTACTTTGAGTTTAATTTATGGAATTGGAATTCATATAGAAACGTTTTTAATGCAATAGTTACATCCAGGGCTGGACTGGGAGAAAAAAATCGGCCCTGGCATTTTTTGGTCCTGGTGGCCCACCACCATATATATATATATATATATATATATATATATATATATATATATATATACACACTGTGTGCAGAATTATTAGGCAAGTCGATATTCTGGTCATATTTTTTTTCCAAGAACATTTTACCAATTCCAAACCACATCAATCTTAATAACTACTACTGATTTTGTATTTAATCTTTTTTTTATGATGTGTAATTGTCCATGAAGGCTGAAAGTCAAAAACTCCTCATTTCAGGTGTGCAGAATTATTAGGCAGGTGTTCTTTAACAGATAAAATGAGCCAAAAAAGAGATTGAACTCAGACTAAAAGTAAAAAAAAAAAAAAAAATGAAATGCCCATGAGAAGAATGCAATACTAATGCAATAATAGAATTGGCAGAGTTAAGGCATGACCATTGGGCAGAGAAATGCTCGTTGGGTCAGCACGGTCAGAAAAAACAGGTGGAGAAGAAAAGACACGTTATCTGCAAAAGAATTAAGATTTAAGGTGTGAAACCATCAGGAACCGTTTAGTCTCCAGCACCACCATTTTCCAGAACTGCAAGCCTCCTGGAGTCTCCAGAAGAGCAATGTGTCAGGTTCTCAGAGACTTTGCTTGGGTAAAACATTATTTAAAATGACCCTCACTTAATAAGAAAAACATGTTGAAGAGTGACTTTTGAATGACCAGCATCACATCCTCTTGTGCCACAGTTTGAAGAATTTATCTTCCAGAATCTGGCAGTAAGTTTTAGGAGCTTGTTTTAATCAATCTCTGCAAGACAGACTTTTCAGGATAGGAGATGAACTAAAAATGAGCTCCTAAAACTTACTGCCAGATTCTGGAAGATAAATTCTTCAAACAGTGGTACAAGAGGATGTGACGCTGGTCCTTCAAGAGTCACTCTCAACTTATCTGTCCATAAAGCCTATAAAAATATCAGTCTTCATATATTTCACAACACTTCATCATGTTATTACTAATGGCGCGCGCACACAGGATAGATGCCTGACTCAATTCCGAGTCCCGATCAAGCACTTTATCGATTCAACTGCTCTCCTCTCCTCCTCCTCCTCCCGGCTCTTTACGCCGCATTACTCACCGCAGAGCAAGCCTGTTCTTTATAAAGCTGCTGTGAAAACGTGGAAGAGGCCGACGAGGAAGAAGTTGGGTGAAGCGTTCTTTATATAAGCGGAGCAAAACACTTCATGACTCCGTCTATAGCGCATTGTGATTGGGTGGTTTACGCTGTCAATACAGGAGACAAACCAATGGGCCACTGGCTGCTCGTAGTCCCTGCGTGATGGTCCTTTATGGCGTCAAATCTATGCCATTAATAACCGAGCGCACCACTTATGCTGGCGCGCGCGGTAAATCACTTCCGCGAGAGGAAAACAGATGTACACTAATTTCAAACACTCGTAAACACTTATAAAAAAATAAAAATAAATGACAACTTGCATCTGGTCTGTTGATGAAGCCATGTCTCAGGTCACATGTGAATTATGGATCGCCTTTTCACAGGCGTCCAATCACAGCTGACTTCCGGAAAAGGGGAAGTAACCAATGGCGTTATAGATAACAATTAAAACAGCAAGCCCGGCTCCACGACTGACAAAAATAGAAGTGTTCGTGCCAGCAGGTGAGAGAAGATCGAGCGCGAGGGCTTGTATTGCGCGCAGAGAGCAAGTGACGCGCGAGCGAGTGTTTGAAATTAGATCTGTTTTCCTCTCGCGGAAGTGATTTACCGCGCACGCCAGCATAAATGGTGCGCTCGGTTATTAATGGCATAGATTTGACGCCATAGTCCTTGGCAAAACAAAAACAAAAATTCTGTCGGCCCCTTCAGTGCGTCAGCCCACCGGGAAAATGCCCGGTACGCCCGATTACCAGTCCAGCCCTGGTTACATCTAGGCTACATCAAAATAATTATATATCCTAGTAGTACAAATTCTTCAGGACAGTGATGATCTTCAGCTCCGCTGAAAGCTCGCGAATACTCAGGTGGTAGATAATGTCACATCGTCTGTGTTTTTTTAGTAATTAAAACCAAATGCGTTCATCAGTGATTGTATATCAAAGGCAGGGACGTGTTAGTGTGAATTTAATTCTGTGGTTTCAATGGAGCGAACGGGACTGAAGCGCTCGTCTGTGACATGGTGGCACAAATCGACAGAACTCCGCCTTCGCTGACAACAGCAGCACATTTAAGCGTCAGATCGTCTTTTATTTCACACAAACGAACGAAATTATACTCGACTACAGATGTTTCATTTGTTACAGGTATGTCTGTACCGCGAAATGTAAAAAAAAAAAACTAACTTTTCAATGACGCAGGAGTCGCATTTACAGGGTAATATCCGATCTGACACTTGGGTAAAGTTGGTTTTATATTCGCACATCACAACATTCACACATTTCCGCGTTCAATAACTTTCTAATTATATGTGCAATAAAGTTATTTTTTGCAAATTCTAATCAGCGACATCATTGTCAACCTACTACATTTTTTTCCACAATCGATCAAAATGTGCGCTGACCGCTTACACAGCAAGCGCAAATGCACGTATCCGATTCATATCTGATTTATTTCCACATATGAATGAGGCCTGAAACCGATCAGAACGTATCGGAATCCATGCGATTTTTCCCCTGCTTACACGGTCGTGGGCCGTACCCGATCTGTGACACATGGGAGGAAAAAAATCGTACTTGGGTCACTTGAACCATGCAGTGTAAATGCGGGCTTTTTTTGTTTATTTCAGACTAAACCATATTTGACAACCTTTGTTAGCTTAATGACTGTACAACGCTGGATAATATTAAGTGGCACATCCTGAAGAGATCTTCTGTCTCCTGTCGCACTTCTAGCATTCCACAGAACTTCAGAGATGTGTAATGTTTCAGTAAAGAAACAGTTTTGTGGCAAACTGAGTTTTATTCTATTTTCAGGAGGAACAGGAAAAGCATCAACACAGATCCTCTTCTGATTCGGGATCTACACACTCTCCTGGTAAGAGAGTAACAATACTCACACCTACTGGTTAGATTTAGTGCTGGCAAATACAAATACATTCTATCGTCACAGTATGGAGAAAATCAGTTAAAGTAATTTAATTCAATTCTTTGCTGAAAACCGGTGACCATCTGTCTTTACTGGACTGCCTTGTGGGCACAAAGTGGTTGTCAAATAACTTCCTCCGCGGGTCCTTAACAAGTTTTAAAATGTATTAAATAAAGTTTTGCTTAAAAAAGGCCTTAAAAAGTCTTAATGTCTTAAATTCAGATTCAGTGGGTCTTAAATATCTTGGGTCTCATTACCGCAAAAGTTTCACCAGTCTGACGGACCCAGTGACTGTTCACAATCATTGGACAGATGGAAGAGTATGTTTTCCCCGCGCTGTAGTTATTGCATCATCAGAGAGAGTTGCGGAGGCAGAATGCAGGTCGAACACCACCAGCTCGCTGACAAGCCTCCGAGCTGCTTTAAATGGGTTAATGCAAGTTTACTGAAAAATTGCTCGAGGATTTTACTTGCCCGACGGGACAAATAGCCTGATTAAAACTTAAGTGACATTTTATTACATTCAGCATAAACAGGGATTGATAATAGTGTATTTCTGGTATCAATGTTGCGCTGTTGAGGCTCATGCTGTCTGTCTCTGTGAGAGACTTATACAGAGAAATTAAATCAAATGAGCATAACAACAAACATAAAGAAACTCACAGAACAAACATACTGAGGTAAAAATTCAAAATGTTTAGTTTATTTATAACATGCTTATGATGATAACATACAAGGGGACTATTTTGCTAAATATTTTCATGATTGCAAATGTTACATTGATTTTGGCTCAAGAAACACGTAGTTAAGTAGTTACTTACATTTTAGACAGAACAAAACAGTCAATATTCTATTTCACCAGCGAAAATAGTTCCAAACAAAGATCAGAAGTATTGCACATTCTCCAAGCAGCACTCACATGTTTGTTGAATGACTCAGTGTTTTGAATGAATAAGTGATTACCGCCACCTGCTGGTGGTTTAGTTAGTTTAAAAGTATGCATTTTTCCACCAACATTTCTTATTTGTATATTCAAGAAAATGTATTTAAAACATTAATCTCATAACATTATTTATTGCGGTTGTAAATTTGTAGTGCAAATTATTTAATTTGATTGCCAACAGCCCTGTTGTGTATATTACATTTCTTCATCAGCTGTAAGAATTTGACATGAAAGATGACGCATACATTTAATAAGGTTAAAAAATATTGGACTTTATGGAGGTAAATAACAACCTGGGGTAAATATTAAAAACATGCAGATTTAAATATGTAAATGCTGAATAGAAAACTGATGAAAATATTGCTTCATTTACACCACCAAAAATATTGCTGATGTGGAGCTTTTGAGGGATATTTTGTATGGGATATTGTCTGCAGATATGAATAGTTCTCTGTATATCGTAATAATAAATAGCATTTTTGACAGCAATGATATTTTGTTTTCTTTTTAAATTTAAAAACACATTAAATATTACATTTACGTATGTAATATAATGTGTATTTCCTTCACAGGTTTGGTCTTAAATTTTACATATGGTGGTATTAAAAAGGTCTTAAAAGGTCTTAAATCTAACTTGTTCATATCTGTAGACACCCTGTATAGTCTTAACACTGCTTTTCTTACTCTTTCACTATATATGACACAATTTTAAGATGAAACATATACATTTTATATATAATCATATATACAGTAATATATAACTGTTATCCTAAGATGAAACAAACATTATATATAGCCATTATATATTGCTATATAAAACTATATATAACATTATATATTGTTTTTCGGAGGAACGAAATGGAGAAATCACCAAGGAGCAAGTGTGTAGTAATGGCATTGTGAACTGTGGAAAAGCTTTTCAGACCTCTGAGGATTTAGAACAGGCATCCTCAAATCTGGCCCACTCCTGCAGAGTTTAGCTCTAATGCTGGGTACACACAACAAGATAATCGGGCTGATTTCGGGCCGACTTCTCTCCTTCCGATAATCCTAGGTAATGTCCCGATTATCTTCTAAAGATGATCTTATCAGATTTTCCTGTGGTGTGAGGTGTGTTAAGATTGACTGAATCTGCTCGGAAGAACATTGGAGGCGCCCCGATCACGAATCGTAAATATTCAACATGTTGAATATTTACAATCAGAAATCCTGATGTGTGGGGGGAACCCCGAGGACAAACGCGTTTATGATCTGCAGTAGGGATGGGCAGATGAAGCTTCATGAAGCCTCATTAAGCTTTTCATCTTTTCAGCCAAGTGGTCTACAAAAGGGTTCATTTCTGGAGCCTTAATTTGCTCACAATACCACCTGGTGGCCAAAGAGTGTAAAACAAGCAGATATATTACAGACAGAGGTGGATAGTCCAGAAGTCAAAAAGTAAAAGTCCTGCCGTGTGTTTATTCCACCCATGAACTCAGCAGCTGATTTCACCAGAGGAGGAACCAAGTCAGTCCTTTCAAGTCACAAACGAGTCTCGAGTCAAATCCCAAGTCCTCAAAGAGTTAAAGTTAATAAGATAATTAAGAGACTAATTAAATGATGATTGTGCATTAGTGATGAACACCTGCTGTTATTGAGAATTACAGAGGATCAGATGTTGATGTTTTATTGGTTAAAATGATGCCACCATCATGGCAATCAGTGTTTGCTTTAGTTGGGCTCTTGGCCCTTTTAATAACTGAAAGTGGATTGCTTTTAAGCAATTGCAATATTGCTTCACAACAAACATTTGTGCCTTTGCACGTTGTTGAATTAAAAACTTGAGGAAACAGATGAGCTTATACTATTGGCTTTTATGTCACTTGAATGAACATCATGAAGGTGTCTTTCTTTGGTTTATTGACTGACAGTCAGCTATTACAGAACTGCAAAAATTTATTATTAAACAAATGCCATAGTAACGCTTAAATACTGGAAAAAAAAGAATTATATTGCTCAGGCTTTTAGACATGAACACTTATCATACGATCCTCAACAGTGGTGACAATAATTATTCATACTGCAGTGCACAATGGGAGTTTTTACTATGGTGTTACCCAATATGCATTGCAGCATGAAGCATTTTGTTGATTGTCACCATTGTTGAGATTCATATGCTGGTTCTTGATGTCTGTGTGTGTCTGAATAGTGCTGGAGTTTAAATATTTATATTCATTACACATATTGAAAATTCATTCACTGTGACTATTACAGCAGTACATTCATTGCATACTGTAGTCTCACAGGGTTGGTTATTCAAAACCTGAACATAAAAAAAAAAGAAAAAAAAAAAAGAATTTTGTATAGATATATATATTGGACGTAAACAGGTCAGCACCTGATGATTATTTCATCATATGAAAACAGCTGATAGCTGCTCACCGCACAGCACTGATCTCTCAGCTTTACAACAGCACATACAGTGTTACAGAGAGAGATATAACACAAGAAGTCAAGGGTCAAGAGCCCAACAAAAGCAAGCACTGATCTCCATGATGGTGGTATCATTTTATCCAATAAAACATCAACATCTGATCCTCTGTAATTGTCAGTAACAGCAGGTGTTCATCACTAATGCACAATCATCATTTAATTAGTCTCTTAATTATCTCATTAATTTGAACTCTTTGAGGACTTGGGATTTGACTTGAGACTTGCCCTTGTATGTTCTTTGTTCTAAAATTGCAATTAAAAAAATATATATATATTGTTTATTCTCAAGTCTCCAGAGATTTTGCGAGATTTCCCGTGTTCACAGTCGGTACTCTGGTTGAACATCTGTTGACATCGCAGCACACCACACACGATAGGAGCAAAACGGTTAAATCTAGGATTTTTTTTGTCCTCATGTTTGTGGTCTCTCACATTTTGAAGATTGTATAAGATTTTAAAAATCTTTTAGTGTGTACCCAGCATAACCCTAATCAAACACACCTGAGCATGCTAATCAGAGTCTTCAAGATTTCCGTTAATTGCAGCGAGTCTACAGCGGATTTCCATCAATTGCAAGGTTGTGCCCTTAATGTCTTAAATTTACTTTTCATAATTCTAAGGCCGTAAATATGCTTACATTTCAAGAAAGACGAGGTGTATTCAGCCTGCTGAAGGGGATGTGATCAAAGCCTGGAGTGGAGGAAAAGCACGTTCCTCTCTCCGCTCTAAGCGCTCTGTAATCACTCCGCTGTGGGTCCACTCTGGGTTTTCTGCTCCCGCTCACGGAAAAACTGCTCCGTGTTCACTCCATTAGTTATTAGGGATAACAGGGGGAAAAGAAACATGTAGCACATTGTTGTTGTTGTTCTGCCGGCACATCAAAAATCATCCCCGCCACGGCTGCAGCTTCTCACTGACAACATTGTAACGCCGCTCGCATCATTCACAGTCGGGTTATTATCAGAGAACAGCAGAAGTCGGCGCGGGATTGCGGCTATTACCGGTAATAATCATTCTACAGATTCCCGCAGGTTCCGACGGAATGCATCACATTTGCACCTGCTTTTGAGTCTTGAGAACTCACTCGCGCACTCTCATCTGTGCACAGATCGTGATAAGGAGAGTGACAGCTTTTAATAATTATTAAGGGTGTTTGCAAATGTCATACTGATTTAATACAACAGACCAATAAACAAGTACTGCATGATTTTGCTCTACATCATCAACGAAAATAGTTCTAAATAAAGTAACAGCTGAGCCGCTGCGCATCTCTAAAAGCAAACACAGCGGTTTCATTCATGAATGAATGAGTCAGTGATTCATGATTTCACATTCATAAAGACAGTCACTTGCTTCATTCCTGAATTAATCATCCGATCGAACGAATCAATTGAATGAATTATTCAGTGAAGAAATCATTGACTTGCCGCCACCTGCTGGTGGTTTCAGTTTCACTTTTTAGCATATAATTTCAGTTATTTAAATCATTTAATATTACTGTATTCAAAATGTTATTTTTAAAACATTAATCTCCACATGAATCTATTAATTTAATTGCACTCATGCCACCTCTGAGCCTCATTAAACGTCTGAAAATGTACCTACAAACCACTTTTTTGTTCTTCTGTGCCACCTACAAATTATTTTTTTATTAATACTAATTTCATATGATTGGTAACTTATTTGTCTTATTCTACTTCTTGTTGTATTGTTTTAAATATAAATTTTAAAAAGCTTATAAATATACAGTACATTTTTGAATTTGACATAGATGAAAATGATGCCATTGTAAAGGTAAAAAGAAAATACCCCTGTAAGTCACTTTAAGGAGTCAAATGTCACTTCGTATTAGGAAGGCTAATTTTTTGATCAGAATCTTTGATTATTGATCAGAAGGTGCTCCTAAATGTTTTAAATTAGGAGGACACAAGCACTCCTAAAAAGAAAAGTAAGCATCGAGCCATGTGTAACATATGAGGTCTTAAAGAGACAGCAGCCTAAATAAACCTGCTGATGTCTTTCATTATACAGTGAAGACTATCCAGTGTTATTTTACAGTTGAATAGATTATAGTTAGACCTAACTGAAAAATATGAAGTACTGATAATTTAATTTGTATCTTGTTATTGTTTTTGTTTGTACTATTTATTGTCATTAATTTACTTGTTCTTATTTTATTATTTTCTATTTGCTTGTCTTATTTAGTTGAAATAAATTTGATTCTGAGTGCAGGTGATTGTTGGGTGGGGAGGGGGCGTGGTCCATGGAAATAGTCCTGCCACCACAGCTGGAATAAATCCTAGAGGAAACACTGCATACATTTAGAAAAATGCATTTACAAAGGTAAAAAGAAAATGCCCCTGTAAATCACTTTAAGTCAAATGTTACCTCATATTAAGAAGTTTTTGATGCAAGTTTTTTTATTATTGATTAGAAGGTGCTCCTAATTTTAATTTTTTTTTTAAATTAGGAGGACAAGCGCTCCAAATTACAAGAAGGAAAAAAAAAAAAAGGCTCTTAAACTGGGTGTGTGACGGGTATGGCTGTGGAATGGGGTTTTTGGCCGATGAAAAATTTTCAGTCAAAAGATTTTTTTTCTTTAACCCCTGTCATTAGAAAATCACAGGTAGGTGAGTTTGATCAGGGTTGGAGCTAAACTCTGCAGCAGATTGGCCCTCCAGGGAAAGATTTGAGGAACCCTGGTTTAGAAGATTTGTTTGAGGATTGTTTTAAGGTAAAGGGTTTACACTTTGTTCATTTAAATATACAGAGTTTAATGCCGAAGGTGGAGGAGGTAAGGTGGATGCTGACAAATTGTAAATTGGGGATACTTTGTCTTACAGAAACTTGGTTAGATTCATCAATAACAGATGTTGAGATTAGGGTAAATGGGTATAATTTAATTAGAAAGGATCGAAATAGAAAAAGTGGGGGGATGTGTGTTTTTATTTGTGAAGACATTAATTTTAATGTGATCGACATGAGTGTAGGGGGTGAGATGTTATTTCTGGATGTACTAATTCCTGCATCTAAAGCTTTATTGTTTGGAGTATGTTATCAACCACTGAATCAGACAGATTTTTCTGCGGTCCTTGAGGATGCCCCCCCCTGCCCCCTTTGAAGGTCAAGTAAATTTTATTTAATTTAATTTTCTCTAT
Source organism: Onychostoma macrolepis (assembly GCF_012432095.1). NCBI lineage: Eukaryota > Metazoa > Chordata > Actinopteri > Cypriniformes > Cyprinidae > Onychostoma > Onychostoma macrolepis. The sequence goes on along the minus strand of NC_081157.1, from coordinate 52,417,453 downwards.
AGCGCCAGATCACAACAGAAATCATACACACATACACGTTTGTTTTGGTGAAAAGTGGCGTAATGGTTTTTATACTGTACAAACTGTATATGCTACAGTGTTAATTTCATCGACGAAGACGACGATGAAAAATATTCGTCAACGAACCTTTTTTCTGTGACTAAGACGAACGTTGACGAGCTAAAATTAATATCTGATGATAAAAACTATGACAAAATTTATGCCGCGTCTTCGCTAACAAGACAAGACTAAAATGTTTTTTGAGGACTACCGGACATTCAAAATGCATCCTATAGGCTAAGTTAACTGTCTTGTCTTTCAAAATGTGCATCTCTGTCATTGGATAAGGGGCGTTTGTATATCTAGGCAGCCGCAGTGGATGGATAGGCTACCAAAACGCGAACTAGCGATCTGAAACAATGGCCGCAGCACCCGAAGGGTTAGGGACTTGGCGACCAGACGTCCCGTTTTTCCCGGGAGTCACAATTCATTGTCGATTAACTTAAAGTTAGTGAAGGCAGGATAGGTGGAATCGCGCTGATAGAAGTGCTCTCTCTCTCACGCACGCTCCACTTCTTCAGTCTCATATAGCGTGCGATCAGTTCTCAGCGCTCAAATACACACAGAGCAGTCCAAATGTCTATTGTGTAGTAGAGTATCTCACGCAAATACAGTCGGTTATGGCTTAAGTGAACGTAAACAGCTGGGTGAAAACTGAATGTGTTCATGTTGACAATTGCTTTTACCTTTTCACTGTCCGGTTGCATGCCCTCTTATTACGTGACCCATGTATTTCACTTTTGTGACTTTGTACTGTATTTTGTCCACGTTGAACTTGATTTTCAATTCTTTGGCTCTGTCCATCACTTTATGCAGAATTTCTGCGTGCTCCTTCTCATGAGCTGCTGCGATGATCATATCGTCAGCAATCACATGCACACCATTTATGTCTCCAAAGGCTTCACTGTTCTTTTGCTGGAACACCTCGCTGGAGGATTTTAGGCCAAATGGAAGACTTTGAACCTGAAGCGTCCCCAAGGTGTAATAAAAGTACACAACAGTGATGAAACTTTGTCTAGCTTGATCTGCCAGTAACCATCTTTTTCATCCAAAATTGTGAACAGTATTATCAGTGTTCAGAGTCAACACTCAGAGACTGTGTCCCAAATCACACTCTACACCCTCGTTCACTGTTCCCTCACTCATTCTTCAGAAGCGGCACAAAACAGAAAAATACAACCTTGTACTCTGACAAAGGAAACTATATTCTTGTATCTTTCTTACTTACTTGCTTTGCTTTGATTCAACCTCCCAACTTTTCTCTTTTTTATCAAAATGTGATTTTTACCTTGTCATCACTTATTTTACAATCAAGCGATCAAGATGTTTTTAACATTTCAAAACACATTCTCATGTTAGCAGACAGATTACACTTTCACATGTGACCAACAATTCCTCAACAAATATAAAATATCAATCAAATATTATCAAAATATTAATCTGATGGAGGTGACAATCTGAGTTAGTAGTCATTGTAACTATCAAATACATTGAATCAATCAATTACTGTATTAAAGCAAACACAAACAGTGAGTATTAGAACTGGGACGATAAATCGATGCATCGCGAATTGAGAAATTATTCAGCATCGATTCTGAGATTTTCTGAATGCATCGCGATTCTCTCTGGAGTGGATTCTGAGCTTAGTTTTGAACAGCAGATGGTGCTGCATGCTTCAGAAACAGACGTACTCTGCTTGTTTCCAAATCCTTACACACACTTGAACCTAAAATAATCATTCATAAAATTTGAAAGGTTGAAGTGAATTACAAGGGTGTTGGCAGTGGGCTGTTTACATTAACCTCACATCGTAAAAGCATTCTGAGCCGAGGCTCTTCAGCGCTCTTCTTCATCAGCATTTGAGTATGTGGATAAAAATTAGAGCAGAATGCCATCTGCTGTTAAAATATAAGCTCAGAATCCATTCCAGAGAGAATCGCGACGCATTCGTAAGATCTCAGAATCCATCTACAAATCGATTTATCATCCCAGACCTAGTGAGTATGTTATTGTTCATGAAGCTTTTATTCAAGATTAACATTTACGTATTTTGGTATATCGTTGGAACACAATGATCTATTTTCTCTCATCACAGAACAGTGTATCTACTGTGCATCTGCTAAAGTAACAAAGCATCTTTTAAAAACAGTTAAATGATCAAATAAAACAATTAGTTGTTACCTCTATCCATTTACATTCACCAGGATCTTAATATTCACATTTAAACATCTTAACAGATCATCCAAAAATTATCAGAATGCATATGATCAGAATACAAATGAACTGTATCATGTGTAGATATGTTTTATTCAGTGTTTTGTTTTCCCTCAACCCTAACTCTGCTAGACGTGATGATTATCAATCCATAAAAGCAATATGTGTAGTCAGGTCACATATTTATTATTTATACATTATTCTAAAAATTAAACACTATTTTATATTTAATATAATTAAAAATGACTTGAAAACCACAAAAATATGATGACTTCACGTTGAATGTCAACTCCGTCATTGGCCCGTCACAGACAGAAAATCTGACGGTGGTGACAAATTTAGCATTTCTTTCACAAAACAAATGGAGTTTATGTAGTAGCCGTTTTGTTTTCTCAGTTGATGCTAGATGCTAATAGAACCTGCTTCAGGAGAATAAAATGATCTAAACATTTCTATTAATTTCCTCAGAAATTGGAAGATGGTGTTGACATATCATGGTTGTGACACAGAAAATATTAACATTAGGATTTAAAATATTCTAAAACTATAAAACAGACCAGAGTCTGTCTGACACTGATGTACTCTGCAGAGGAGGACTGTGGCGAGGGGTCCTTTAGAGCGACAGCTGCCCCTGATATTCCCTGATTTTATTACATCTTTTTTTTTTTCTTTTTTTTTTTTAAGAAGATTTATTTTTGGCGTTTTTGCCTTTTATTGATAAGATAGTACTGAGACAGGAAGCGAAGTGGGAGAGAGAGGGGGGATGAGATCGGGAAAGGTCTGCGAGCCGGGACTCGAACACGAGACGCCCGAAGCGCAATGGTGCTGCCCACGAGGCTATCGGCGCCGACTATTACATCTTAATGAATCGGTGTTGACAAAAAGTGTCCTTGAAAAACAACCTTGCTTTGATATGAGATATTATTGTTGCTTTTGATAAAACAAGCTGTTTTTCATCATTAAAAACATTTTTATCCATAGCATATGAATGATTGAACCCTTCTCTGTGGACACACAATTTTAGATGTAGTGAGAAGACAATAAGGGTCATAGATTTGATATAATAATGATAAAATTAAATTAAAGTGTATAATTGTGTTAAATACATTGTTACTAATCCTTCACAACATTTACAATTGAAAATGTTCATTTTTAAACCTAATAGCAGTTAGAATTGCTGGACATGTTTTGTCCCGTGTCTGAAGAATCCGTGCCCTACATAAGTTTACTAATAATAGTCCACCTGACAGAGAGAATGAACACAATGAATTCAGACGCTGATGAACAGCTGTTAACAAGCAGATTCACTGAAGAACAGAGAAACAACACAAACACTACTACAACTCATATTTTATATATTTTATGTACTTGTTTATTTTCAAAGAGTTGCTTATTTATTTCTGGAAAGTGTCTGGTGACATTGGAGTGATTTAAAAACCTTCTTCTTCCAGCCCAGCAGCAGCGAGTCGGTGAAGGACGATGGCATCTGGTGAGCAGGATTGTGACACACGAGATGAGCCGGAAAACAAAAAGCTGAAACTCGAGGAAGGTAATGAAGAACAGAATATCAGTAATGTTAAAGTTTATGTTCCTCATCTTCAATTTTAAGACCTTTTATTAAAAGAATTAACTCGTATACTCTGCGCTAAGGGCTCTATACATAAAGCAAATATCTGAGGTGATAAGGGATCATTTATGGTCATATTGTTCTTACACAGACATACTTTACAGTATTTTCTTTCATGTATCTGTATATTTTGTCACACATTTTTTACTTCTGTCCGTTTTCTCTCTCTCTCTTCACAGAGTCACAAAAAATCTCAGAGATGGCAGAGAAATTCACCGAAAAACAAGGTGCAGTCTTATCAGTCGTATTCAAAACAGTTTTTCCCCCCATAATTTTCTCTGTTTAAATCACAGTCAGTGTAAGATTATCAATGGCAATGAATAAAAACACCTCCATGCAATGGTGTTGTTCATAATGCTGGACAGATCAGGGTTGGGGCATTATTAATATTAGAAATGTGAGAGGTGTTGAACTGTATCACCAGATCTAACTAGACCGACCTCCTCAACAGCCAGAAACTTCAGCCAGCCACCGTATGTGACCAGCAATGACCACACCAGTATACCTTATATACACAGAAACAGTGCATTCACTGCCAGCTGTTTCTGAAGCACTGTCCTCTGTACTGAGTTTACAAATTAGGCGTTGAAAACAGTTAAATATGCCTGGATGACTTGATTTGAATGCAAAAATCCATGAAAGACTTGACAAATTTAGTGAATTAAATCGAAAACCTCAAAACTATATTACCAAAATCCCTTTAAGGCAAATCATTTCACTCGGCGGCTATCTTTGAAACGCCTCTCAAGCAGCAATGAAATTAACAATGAAATTTGACATTGACAACAAGTGTCTCATAAAATGTTTCTTATGCTCAAGTGGCGTTAAAAAAGCATATTTTTCAGGCTAAACCAGTCATTGCACATACACGGTCCTAAGAGTGTCTCAGGATGCTGACTGTTTCTATAGCAACCAGAGCTTCTTAGTGCAGCTGCAGTGACACAGTGACTTTACCAATTAACAACCCGCTCTTTTATTCAGAAGCGGGACTATTCCACCATATTGTGCACTGCACTTCTCCCATTCAAGTATTATATGTGCTCCATCTATGTATATTTAAAGAATTTGGTGTTACTTTCAAAAGTACTTTAATTACAATATGTTGAATTAATTCTGAAGAAATCATGCTGATGTCATGTGTCTTTTAAAAAAAAAAAATCTGTTTTTGCTTTTCCCCTATGTTTTATTAACTTAATCATCTTTTAAAACAGCAGATTTGATTCTGAAAAAATTCTTGGAAACTCACAAATCCAACACAAAGAAGAAAGCAGAAGGTATTTTTGAGGGCACAGAAGAAAATAAAGCACATCTCCAGGCTGTTTACACAGAGCTCTTCATCACAGAGGGAGAAATGAAGGAGGTTAATCAGGATCGTGAGTTTATGAAGATTGATGATGCTTTCAAGAACAAAAAAACACAGGACAAACCAATCAAATGCAATGATATATTTACATTATTAAGGGAAAACAATGAGAAAAAGATTGTGCTGACCAAGGGAGTCGCTGGCATTGGAAAAACAGTCTCTGTGCACAAGTTCATCCTGGACTGGGCAGAAGGAGAAGCCAATCAGGATATAGACTGTGTGTTCCTGCTTCCATTCAGAGAGATTAACTGCATTAAAGACAGAGAGTTCAATCTCCATGAGTTTCTGCGGAAATTTTATGCTGAATTGAAGAACATGGAAAAATCAAAGTTATATGAGGAATGTAAACTTGCCTTTATATTTGATGGACTTGATGACAGTCACCTGCCTTTAAATTTTAAAAGCAAAACATTGAACGATGTTGAGGAAAGATCATCTGTAGATGTGCTGTTCACAAGTCTGGTCAAAGGTCAGCTGCTTCCATCAGCTCTAGTCTGGGTGACCTCACGACCAGCAGCAGCCAAACAGATCCCTCCTCGGTATGTAGGTTTGTTCACTGAGGTGCGAGGATTCACTGACCAGCAGAAGGAGGAGTACTTCAGAAGGAGAATCACAGATGAGAGTCTGGCTGACAGAATCATCTCACACATTAAGACGTCTCGTAGTCTCTACATCATGTGCCACATTCCTGTGTTCTGCTGGATCACAGCCACAGTACTTCAGAATACTCTCAAGAGCAGTGAAGAGAACATCAGCACAACACTCACGGAAATGTACATCCACTTCCTGCTGATACAGATGAACATGAATAAACAGAAATATGACGAAAAGACAGAAAGAGAATCTACAAAGAACCTAGATTTAAACAGAACAATGATTTTAAAGTTAGCCAAGCTAGCATTTGAACAGCTGAAGAAGGAACACATAGTGTTCTATGAGGAAGATCTGAAATCAAGTGGTATTGATGTGAGTAAAGACACTGAGTTCACAGGAATGATTGCTGAGATCTTTAAGATGGAATTACTTCATTTCAAGAAGGTTTTCAGCTTTGTGCATCTGAGTGTTCAAGAGTTCCTCGCTGCAGTGCATGTGTTCCTCTGTTACCTGAACAAGAACATGCAGGAGCTTCAGTTTTTCTTTGATGAGCCAGAAGAAAATATCACATTGCAGGAGCTACTGCAGGAGGCTGTTGATAAAGCCGTGGAGAGTCAGAGAGGACATCTGGACCTGTTCCTGCGGTTTCTGATGGGCATTACATTGGAATCCAGTCAGAACCTGCTCAAAGGCCTGATCACACACACTGAAGACACCACAGAGAGCATCAGACAAATAACTCAATATATTAAACAAGTACAAAACAAGAATATCTCAGATGAAGCTTCAGTCAACCTATTCTACTGCTTGCTTGAGCTCAAAGATCATTCATTATATGAGGAAATCCAGAGATACCACAGTTCAGATGAACATCCAGGAAGAGACCTCTCATCTTCAATGTGCACCGTGCTGACCACAGTACTGCTGACGTCAAAGAAGGTGCTGGATGAGTTCAACCCAAAGAGATATACGTCATCACAAGCAGGCTTTACAAGACTGGTTCCAGCTGTGAGATGCTGCAGAAGAGCCTTGTGAGTAATTTCACTGACTGCTGTATGATCAAAAATTGTATTCTACTTCATTAAACAATTAATTGTCAAAATATTATGTAAAATGTCTTCTTGTCCTGATTATGAATGGCACAATAAGTTATTGCAGAAACACTGAACATCAGAAAATAATCAGACCTAATAATAATAAACCCTCTGTTTTGGCAGATTTGACGGCTGTGGTCTTGATGAGACATGCTGTGAATCTGTATCTTCAGCTCTCCAATCATCAAACTCTCATCTGACAGAGTTGGACCTGGGTAACAATGACCTGCGGGATTCAGGAGCGAAGCTGCTTTCTGATGGTCTGAAGAGTTCACACTGTCAGCTGAACACACTGAGGTTTTACATTCACTGAATCACTGTGTTACAATATGAGGATGAATTGGCGTTTCATAACTACAGCTAGCAGATATTCCCATTTATATTGTAGAATGAATGTATCAATGATTCTTCTCCAAGGACATAAGGCAGGCAATGTCTACTCAAAAACCTGATGAGAAAACAATCAGGGTTTCCAAGCATCCTGGAAACTTTGGAATTTTGTAATGCAGTTTTTATGAGAAATTAAATAATACCTAAATTTCCTTAAGTGATTCTTTTGAACAGTTTGTTTCAATCTACAATTTTGTGTCAATTTAAAACATGTTCCCTTTCTTTATGCATTTATTGTAGTGGCTCTATTTTCGCTTCATCAATCAAATCCTCTGAACACATTTATATTACTTTCTTATATTATATTACTTGCCTCATTTCAGAAGGACAGATTGAGTGTGTTGATAACATGAACCGCTGTGACCAGATCACTGAGTCAGTGAGTTGAACTGGATCAAATTGTTCATGACTTAACACTCAGAATTTGATTCTGAGGGATTTTTTGGACATTGGAGATTTTCTAACATGCCCTGACATTTGTGCTTATTTCTGTTACTTATGCCATTTTAATGTCTTTTTAATGTCTACTATTTTAACCCTCTGGGGTCGACAAACGCGGATACGCGTTTTGAGGCAGATTTTCCTGATAAGACCGAAATGAGCTTGAATTACTCTGCCATTTTGATCATACAGATAAGAGCAATACACCATTCAAATCTGTTAGGGGTCTACTTTTATTTGTATACATTCATAATAACAACTAAACTTTGTGCTTTTGAAGAATAAAGAAAACAAACAGGGTGCGTTCTCAGTCTTCACTCTCTCCGCAAACTGCTTTTTGAAACACGTCACTAAAATGAACTGTAACTCAGCAAATACTTCACAGAGACATGAGAAATATATCTATAGAAAGCTTGACATGTCTACTGTTAAATGAAGTCTTACCGAAAACAAATATTCTGTGATAAAGTAATCCGTATGAAACCAACGGCAGGTCCAGTTTTTCCGTCTGGTCTCATTATCTTTAATTAGGTCACGCCCACGCGCTGCTTGTGCTATTGTTATTACAAATCTCCACGCGAGACACACGGCATGTAAACGCCCACACCACCGTAAACAAAGCAGTATCTGTTCATCTCAGATACTTTTCAGTTTTGGAAGAACACGCTGTGAGGAAAAAGCCTTGTATTTATCCCCAGAAGACGCGCTGAGAGGAAAAAGCTTTGTTTACCTCACAAACAGAACACGAGCGCAGCTGGAGCCGGCGGAGGAGGAGATATTTTATACCAAGTAAGTAATGTTTCTTATTGGCATTCGATAATGTGTTGTTGTGACAAAGTTGAACGCATTTACTAGTTGAACTTTTCCCAAACTATAACTCCAGAATAAAATGTGTGAAATCGAGTGCAACATTTTGAAATATTATAGGCAACCTTTCATTGCATTTAAATGTTGCACGACGTGAGGACAGTTATATGTTCTATAAACAATGATATAAAAGTAATATCTAAGAAAGTTTAGACCAATCTTTACTGTGAAGTAGCCTACTCTGTTTGCAAATACCTGCTCAAACATGTTTATAATAAGCTTAACAATAATAATTTAGTTTCTCAGTTATAAAATTTTGTTTTTGTATTGTATGATAATACATGCAAAGCATGTGTGCATCTATGTTATAAAATCACGTGGGCAATATTGGTGATTGCTAATGTAATAATATAGTTGCTCCTGATAAGCCTATCAACATGCTCACTAATTTATTTATTAATTTTAGTGTGTGTGGGGGGGGTGCTTTATTTATTTTGAATAGTAACAATATGTAGGCCTATATATCATAATAAATATAATGTACTGTTTTTGCTGTACTTTAGATCAAATAAATGCAGGCTTGGTGAGCTGAAGACACTTCTTAAAAAAACCCATTACAAATCTTACTGTTTAAATAATTTGACTGGTAGTGTATGTATTGTCACCATGTTTGCTTTGTCTTTGTCCGTTCATTGTGTTGCTCACGTCTGTCTTGTTTTCTCATGCAGTTTCTGCTGTCTCCTGTTTTCTGGGTTCCAGTTTCCTGCCACTGTTTTGGATATTTTGGATATTGCACCCACGATGTCTTGACTCTTCTGTTGTTTATTTGTTTGTTTGTTCCTAATAAACTGTTTAACTGCACTCGCAAGTGAATCTCAAGTTATTTTATGTGATAGTTATATGTATACACGTTTCTTTTTTCCTCACATTCTTTCTTGTAACTCTTCCCTCTCAGTCACACACCTGACTCAATGGCTCATTATGGAGCTCATTATGCGGGTCTTTGTCTTCTCAGGTGTGAGTCACAGCATTATCCAGGATAGTTCACGCCCTCTCGCATAGACCCTTTCTACTCAAAAAGTGACTTAGAAAATTTAAATCAATATATTGTTTTCTCTGAATGAGTGAGTTAGATTATTTTCAGAACATTTTGAAGCAAATATTCTAGGCTACAAGATCCAGTTCTCAAAAGTCTTGTGAACTAATGTGCTGTATGTGTTTTATGGCCTTATTTCAGTTACTTCAAAATATTTGTTTTTTCTAACCACGCATAAACGTTGTTTTCTCAAAAACACAATCACCTACGTACAAGCTGCTCACATATTATTGTAGCCCAGTTTGTGCTGAATACAGTCTTTTTAGATTTTAGCCATTAAAATGTTTATAAGCAACTGAAAAAAGCACAAATGTCAGAGCATGTCAAAACTTCTCTGGGTCCCCAAAACACCCGAAGACCCCAGAGGGTTAATGTTTATGTTGTACTTGGGACAAATATGCAGATTATAAACCTGATAAACACATTAATATGGCTGTTTGTTTTGTTCTCTTCTCAGGCTGTATGGCTGTAGTCTCACTGCTCAGTCTTGTGAGAGTTTGTCATCAGCTCTACAATCCTCAAACTCCTGTCTGAGAGAGTTGGACCTGAGTAACAATGACATCCAGGATTCAGGAGTGAAGCTGCTTTCTGATGGACTGAAGAGAAACTGTCAGCTGGAGATACTGAGGTTTGATTTCAAACACTTTCATTGATTTCTTTTTGTCCCCCATTAAATTGATCATTAAAAATCACATTGCTAAGCTTTACTCTGTGTGCAATTACTGTTTTTCTCGTTCAGGTTTTCCATATGTAATCTCACTGCTCAGTCTTGTGAGAGCTTGTCATCAGCTCTACAATCCTCAAACTCCCGTCTGAGAGAGCTGGACCTGAGTAACAATGACCTGCAGGATTCTGGAGTGAAGCTGCTCTCTGATGGACTGAAGAGAAACTGTAAGCTGGAGATATTGAGGTAAATTGTTTTCCATAAAATGATTAGCAACATGCTACCACATTTAGTTTGAGAGTGAAGCATGACACCATATTCATTAACACACAAGAAAATCACGTCTCAGAGTCTCAAAATGCACCAAACATCTTCCCAAATCTGTAATGAGAATTATGAATATGTTGAAGCATCAAGAAGCTTTAAAGTTGTCCATGGTTTTACAAAATATTATAAATTATTTTATATATTTTTTGTACTTTATAAAATTAATAGTTTAATCATTGAAAGCAAAGATATTAAGACAGACATAAATATTAGTATTGTAATTTTACTTTGAATGTATGTATGTAATGCATTTGAACTATTTGCCAATAGTATTTTTATTTTTAAATATGTATGCATTTAGGCTTAATTGGTCATTGCCTAATTTGCACTCTGACTTTATATGAAGTTAAATATTTTGCGTCACTGGATATTACTTTACTGTTTCTGTGAACAGTAAAACCCTGTCTTCTTGATTTGATGGTTATTTTAATAATTTTTACCTCGGAGAGCACTCTTAGACCACTGAGGCCTAAAATATTACTTTTTTGGTCATTCGAACATCAAACTGATCGGTGCATAATGGAATTCACCAGAGCAGCATGAAAAATATCAAATATCGAGGTGACAAACAGCTGAATTTTATTTTTTGACATGATCCAGGATTGTTAAGTTATTCAAAGCTCATCCTGATAGTGCTGTCATAGCAACAGGTCCATTAGAGCAAACCTGCTCAGGACTGGCTTATTTCACGTAAACAGGATTAGAGTGTGTCATTTTATACAACCAATGTTGGATAAGTTACTTTCAAAAATTAATTAATTACTATTACTAATAGGGTTGGGAATCGAAAATCGATTCCGATTCCAGAATCAGATAGCTAAGGTCAGGAATCGGATACTTGTTGTCAAATTTAAATTTTGATTCCGCCTATCGATTCCTGTGCGTTTTTGTTTTCTTCATCTGTGAGGAACGGTGTGACCTAGCGATCTGCAAGGACCTTGCTCGCTGATCTAAGCTCTCCAAAGTTTGGCTACATTCGCGATCAGAAGCCAAAAAATCGAAGTATAATATCTGCGATAGCTAAACATGTTGCAAGAGAGGTGTCACCACCAACATAACATTAATTTAATAGATCGTTAAAGATCACGAACATGATTCAAACACCAATGTGATTCTATTCCTAAATTACAACAATTCATCTGTTTCATTCCTCAACCTTTGACGTATGCGATCACAGTGTGATCACTTGGTTCGTCCGTGCAGCGTACAATTACACAAGTGTGACTTTAAACATTTAAATCTGCGTTCACGCTGCCATTGACCTGAAGAGAGTAGCTGTCATCTGTCATGAATGAGACAGCTTCACAGTCTTTTCAACCACACAGTATCATTATTTCTGTTACAAACATTAGAATCACAGACGCACTGTTATAAAACTTTATAGTTCAGATATAAACTCTGATGTGTACAGTAACGATTAAAATAGTGTAAATCACCTTTTGAAAGTAATTTGACACTTCAAATGAAGATTTATCGATTACATTGTTACGCCAGTAGGTTGCGAAAAGGGGCTGTTAAAAATGTATTTGTCTTTGAATCATACAAGAGATTCATTCAAGGATGCTGATTCATCCAGTAATGAAATGACTACATATTGAGTGAGTCATTTGTAAATTACATGTGATTTTGTTTAGTTGTCTAATATTTTTTTCTTCAGAATCATGAGAAAACCACAACTTGCATTGGGAAAAATAGAAAAACACTAAATCTATCCAGAATCATGCAGTTTTTTTTTGCACACAAACAGCTCTTAAAGAGTCCAGTTTTTACGTAGTCTGTTGATTTTTGTTCATGGTATTCAGCTCCAGTAAATGGTTTGCAAAAAAGAGACGCACGATAAATATTTGATATCATTATTTAATCACATTGGAATCGAAACTGGGAATTGAAAAGAATCGGAATCGGTAAGCAGAATCGGAAATTGGAATCGATAAAATTCAAACGATACCCAACCCTATTTACTAATTACATCATCAATATTGTATTTAAATTACTTTACTAATTACTCTGTCTGAAAAGTAACTTAGTTACTCAATAAGTAACGTAATTATTGAAATTGCTAATTAGGTTACATCTTAAAATCCCTATAAACCTTAATAGAAATTAAACTCTTTATTCTTTCAATTTGAGTTAAACATGGAATAGTTTAACCTTTTAGGTTTACAACTGTAATACTTAAACATTTTTATAAAAATTTAACCTTCTTTGGTTAACAAATAGAAATACTCTGAATAACAAAATATCTGGAAAACAAAAAAGCTTAAGAACAGTTAAACAATACATTTCAGTTTGGCAAGATGTTCAGGAAAAGCCCAACTAGTAAAAATCCGTACAGGTTTATGTAAAAATAACACGTTATGTAGGTAAGAATACATTACATGAATGATCTTCTCTGCTGAATAAAGCCATGTCAGATTGCGCTGTTCTTCTGAGGTAAATTCCTCATAGCAGGACTTCTTTCAAAAATGATGAAAATTAGACGAATCTCTTGCACGCAGGAGACTGCATATAATGAGCTCAGACTGTACCTTGCTTTAGTTTCATACATATTACATAATCAGGAATATTTGTTTTCCATTTGAATTCATTCATTTAAAAGTACAGGTGCATCTCAGTAAATTAGAATGTTGTGGAAAAGTTCATTTATTTCAGTAATTCAACTCAAATTGTGAAACTTGTGTATTAAATAAATTTAATGCACACAGACTGAAGTAGTTTAAGTCTTTGGTTCTTTTAATTATGATAATTTTGGCTCACATTTAACAAAAACCCACCAATTCACTATCTCAACAAATTAGAATACTTCATAAGACCAATAAAAAAAAAAAAACATTTTTAGTGAATTGTTGGCCTTCTGGAAAGTATGTTCATTTACTATATATGTACTCAATACTTGGTAGGGGCTCTTTTTTCTTTAATTACTGCCTCAATTCGGAGTGGCATGGAGGTGATCAATTTGTGGCACTGCTGAGGTGGTATGGAAGCCCAGGTTTCTTTGACAGTGGCCTTCTGCTCATCTGCATTTTTTGGTCTCTTGTTTCTCATTTTCCTCTTGACAATACTCCATAGATTCTCTATGGGGTTCAGGTCTGGTGAGTTTGCTGGCCAGTCAGGCACACCAACACCATGGTCATTTAATCAACTTTTGGTGCTTTTAGCTGTGTGGGCAGGTGCCAAATCATGCTGGGAAATGAAATCAGCATCTTCAAAAAGCTGGTCAGCAGAATGAAGCATGAAGTGCTCCAAAATTTCTTGGTAAATGGGTACAGTGACTTTGGTTTTCAAAAAACACAATGGACCAACACCAGCAGATGACGTTGCACCCCAAATCATCACAGAATGTGGAAACTTAACACTGGACTTCAAGCAACTTGGGCTATGAGCTTCTCCACCCTTCCTCCAGACTCTAGGACCTTGGTTTCCAAATGAAATACAAAACTTGCTCTCATCTGAAAAGAGGACTTTGGACCACTGGGCAACAGTCCAGTTCTTCTTCTCCTTAGGCCAGGTAAGATGCCTCTGACGTTGTCTGAGGTTCAGGAGTGGCTTAACAAGAGGAATACGACAACTGTAGCCAAATTCCTTGGCACGTCTGTGTGTAGTGGCTATTGATGCCTTGACCCCAGCCTCAGTCCATTCCTTGTGAAGTTCACCCAAATTCTTGAATCGATTTTGCTTGACAATCCTCAAGGCTGCGGTTCTCTCGGTTGGTTGTACATCTTTTTCTTCCACACTTTTTCCTTCCACTCAACTTTCTGCTAAGGTGCTTGGATACAGCACTCTGTGAACATCCAGCTTCTTTGGCAATGAACGTTTGTAGCTTACCCTCCTTTGTGAAGGGTGTCAATGATGGTCTTCTGGACAACTGTCAGATCAGCAGTCTTCACCATGATTGTGTAGCCTAGTGAACCAAACTGAGAGAGCATTTTGAAGGCTCAGGAAACTCATTTGCAGGTGTTTTGAGTTGATTAGCTGATTGGCATGTCACCATATTCTAATTTGTTGAGATGGTGAATTGGTGGGTTTTTGTTAAATGTGAGCCAAAATTATCAAAATTAAAATAACCTACTTCAGTCTGTGTGCACTGAATTTATTTAATACACGCATTTCACAATTTGAGTTGAATTACTGAAATAAACCTTTCCGCTACATTCTAATTTATTGAGATGCACCTGTAGAAATAAGTTGTGCCTGTTTTTAAGTACATTTGTACATTAATGGAGTATAACTGTTTCTGATTACTTTACTTTTGTGACTGAAACTACAGAAAACAACAGCACAAATGACTGTGTGTTAGTGATGTCTGAAAGCCAAATTAATGTAATGTGTACTGTTGCTGTGTGTGTCTGTAGGTTATCTGGCTGTATGGTGACAGAGGAAGGCTGCGTTTATTTGTCTTCAGCTTTGAGTTCAAACCCCTCACACCTGAGAGAGCTGGATCTGAGCTACAATTACCCAGGAGATTCAGGAGTGAAGCTGCTCTTTGAAAATCTCAAGTATCTGGACAAACTACAGTATGTTGAGCAGCACGTTTTTAGGTTTTATTAGTTGATTTTGAACTACTCAGTGTCTCTATGTAGATATAATTCTAGGGGTTTCTAGAGGACACAATAATATAACAGATTTAAAGAGCATTATCCCTGCCACACCACCACAAACACCAAGAGCAGTATTAATTGAAATAAAATAAATAAGAAGCAACCATATAAATGGTTATTTTATATTTTATATCTTCTTTTTTAAAGTTATATTTATGGGCTGTTTATGCCTTTAATGAAAGACTACAGTGGAGAGCAATGCACCTTACATTGAAATGATTTTATTGAATTAATTTGGTTAAATGACAACACACAAACAACAACTACTTCCTACTTGTTTTGTTTTATATATATATATATATATATATATATGTATGTATTTGAGATTAAAAAAAACCCCCCAAAAAACAAATAGGAAGTAGTTATATAGCATATATGGCTATATTCATGGTGAGAACCAGTTAATCCATACACAAGTCTATTACACACACAAGTCGAAAACTGTAGCACCCGGCGTAAACCCACACAGACACATGGAGAACATGCAAACTCCACACAGAAAGCTCCTGTCCCTGCCGGGGCTCGAACCAGTGACCTTCTTGCTGTGAGACAACAGTGCTAACCATCGAGCCACTGTGCCGCCCCTCAAATAAACCAATATAACTCCATGTGTTACGTGCTTGATGTTAAATAGGGATGATACCGTAACATTTAAGTGAGACAACTGTTACTGGGTGTGGTACAGATCGAAGATAATACTGAAAAGTAGTATGTGTCAAAAGACTTTACTTGGCGTGTTGTGGAAAGGTACAAATAATTATAAAATGGAAAAAAAATAAAAAAAATAATGAAGTTTAACACAAACAAAAAAACAGGAGTGTCATTGGGGTTGAATGACTTCTGATTTTTTAAAAGTTGACTTTTATGTCATGAAAGTCGAGTCGAAGTTGACTATTCGCTAATGACGTCATTAATGAACAAATAAGCCTGGAGTTGTGACTCAAACTAGAGCCCTGCATTTCGGCCCGGGCCCGACGGACCCCGACCTTTTTACGTCCCTTCGGGTCAATTTTCACGTCATAGTTCAGACGAGGGCCGGGCCTCGGGCCTGTTTTAGTTTTCTCCTTATTTTTATATTTTAGACATCCATCAATGTCTAAGCCAAGTGCTTAGAAAAGCGCTATATAAATGTAAGGAATTATTATTATTATCAATTAGTGATGAAAAAAAATTGCCGCGCTGGTGGAAACAACACGAGACCGTGCCGCGACTGTGAAGAGCAGCTCGACGGTGTTTAGTGTCCCGCAGCAGCGATCGCGCCGTCAGCGCAGCTGTTCTGCTTCAAATACACGCAATAAAGCTTGCCGTAAAGCCCCAGCAAAAGTAATTACCATGAATGTGTCCGAGGGAAATAGTAAGGAGATATTTGAATTACTTACTAATAAACTAGTGTTTTCTGTGTCAGTGTTGCATCAGTGTGGATTCATCTCCTCATTAGACGCGCCTTTAGAGAGAAGTGCATCTTCACGGATTATGATTATAATGAATGAGTTTTTGTTTTCGATTTGATTTATTTCGTTAAGTAGTAATTTAAATATATATACATGCCTCACAGATATGATATATTTATCATGTCTGAGAGGCATGTATTCGCTGACTTTCGGTTCATTTTTGTGAAGCGCTCCTGTTCAAGACGAGACAGCAGAAAGCGTATCGTTTTCTTAAAAGCACGACGTTTTGTTGATATTGTGAGTGCACACAAATAGAAGTAGACCCTTTACAGTTCCGAATGATGTATTACTCTTACCTTTATGAGCAAAAATTACGGCCTATTTTAAGTTGTTTCCATTGAAGAAAAAAAATGCAATTGATTGCGCTGGTGCCTTCATGTCCTGCGCTTTAGCTTCCGTTCTCTGCACAAACTATTGGATGCAGCGCACATTTATCTAGGTTTAACCTTTAAACATTGTTATATGCTTGAACTGTTTTAGTACATCTATAGATTTTATTTTAGGCAAGTCGTTATGATTTGAAAAGGCTAAATTGATCAAACATGCTGATCAGCCTGCCGGTCTGCCGCTGGCTGCTTGGTTGTTACTTTAAGAAAGAAGTAACTTGTTTAACGAACAAAAAAATGCTCATTTTTTAAAATTAACTTAATAAAAAAAAAAAGAAAAGAAAAAAAACGAAATATAATCACTTTGCCATTACATACAAAACTGAACTATTTTAATAGCTGAAACATGAGCCGTTTTGGGAGAAGGGGTAAAAAAAAGACGGGCTCGGGTCGGACTCGGGCCGGTAATTCTGATAAGCTGTCGGACACGGGCCGGGCTAGGGCCTGAGCATCTCGGGCCAGGGCCGGGCTAGGGCCTAAATTTGAGGCCCGTGCAGGGCTCTAACTCAAACACCTTGTGCAAAGCTGGCATATGACACAGCGCTGCCCACATGGCTATTGCTCCTATAGCAGCTCATTTTGATCAGTTCTTTTGTCTTTGGGTTGTTATATTTTTCACAGATTTCTGCTTGTTCTGAATAAGATACAGATAAAGTTACACAGTAAAGATTACATTCATAAAATATGATTAAAAAAACACACTATGTATTGTAAATAATGTTTAATACTTAAAATAATTTGTATAAGTACACTGTAAGACCAAATAGTACATCTTTCATAAAGGAATTGGGTTGTAATTACTCAAGACATAAAAATGTTCATTCGCCTCTAATTATTTGAGTAATTAGTACAAAAATGTAATTTTAAGTTTACAGCACTCAAATGCTTTCGTTTGTTTTTGGCAGTGTTCTCAAATAATTTTAGTACAACCGCGTCTGACGTCACACACGTGCTTACGTGCTCCGCCCTCAACTAGCTGCTGCAACTTTTGAAAAGGCGCCATGTTGTTGTTGCGCTGACTCGCCTCGGATTTTTTAAAATAAGTTTGCAACACTCGCTCGTATTTTATAAAAATAATGTAGAATGGGATTATATATTTTTCGATCAGGAATTTGCTGTTGTGTTGCCTGTGAGAACCTTTGTGGGGAAACACGGCATGCGGTTTTCTGAAGCTGCCAGTGATGAGCTTCTCTTCATCGTGCTGCCCGCGCAACCGGTGAGTTAACGGAAGTTCCTTGCTTTATTTGTTTAAATGTGTTTAGTGTCTTAGCAGTTAATGTATTTTATGCATTTGCAAATTATTTGAGCCATTTTATCCCGCCTCACTAAAGGTCAAAAATCGATTGAATTGATGAAGCAACTGTATTTAGATTTTTTTTATATATATATATCTTTTTGCATTGAGTTTGCACACATTAAAAAAGTTTTTGGGTAACAAATTGTAATGACCTCAAATTTTATTTGTATATTTAATTGGTTCGCATTGCTGGACATAAAGTAAAATGATTTTCATAGAGGTTTCCCAATAATTTGATTTACTTTCTTCCACGAGTTATACATTTTTTGTAAGGACAGGCATTTATAAATGTATTCAAGTTGTTGGCTCAAGCCATACCAGTAAAGCTTGTGTTATTTACCTAAGGCATTTGTGTTCTTGCTTAAAATGTAACATTTTAAAGAGCAAATTATATATACTGTATATATATGTTTGTATTATGGGATTCAATTAAGCACCATATTTCACATAATGCCTAGTAAGTTAAATATTTGTTTCATGTGCTTTAAATAGAATTTTCCTGGTGTTTTGGCAAATATTACAGCCTGACTAACTTCTCAATCTGTTTCTTTTCAGGATAAAAATTAAGCAGCTGGAAGTTTAGTTTGGTATATTGATGTCCAATTATTAATTTTAATACACATTCATTGTATAGAGATACTGGAACCTACAGATTGGTGAGATCCTGGATTGCTGGCCTGCTTTAAAATGGAGTCACAGGTAAAAATATTTTTCTTAGCACACTTGAAAATGTTTTATATTTAAAGGGATAGTTCACCCAAAAATGAACATTCTGTCATTAATTACTCCGCCTCATGTCGTTCCAAACCTGTAAGACCTTCATTCATCTTCAGAACACAAATTAAGATATTTTTGATGAAATCTGAGAGCTTTCTAACCCTGCATAGAAAGCAGTGTAAGAATAAAGTCGTTATTTTTGTTTTCTTTGCACACAAAAAGTATTCTCGTAGCTTAGTAAAAGTATTCTCGTCACATGGACTATTTTACAGATGTCCTTACTAATGTTTCTGGACCTGGGAACATTTCAGTTACATTGCTGTCTATGCAGGGTCAGAAAGCTCTCGGATTTAATCAAAAATATATTAATTTGTGTTCCGAAGATGAACGAAGGTCTTACAGGTTTGGAACGATCTGTCATTAATGACAGAATTTTCATTTTTGGGTGAACTATCCCTTTAAAGTATTAGTTAGCCCAGAAAAGAACATTTTCCATTAATTTACTCTCTCTCTCTGGCCATGCAAGAAGTAGCTAATGTTCCTCCTTCAGTAGAACAAAAGATCATTTTTAGCTGAACTCATGGTGCTTGGTGATTCATAAAATGCAGCTCAACAGGTGCCATCGCTTTGCGATGTTAAAAAACATGAACAAGCAACACAAAATTAATACCCATGGTGGCACAGAAATCTTGAGCTCCAGACTCTGGTTTTCCTGGTCATAATGTTATAATGCGCATAATGTGGATGTAAGTGATCATGTTGCTTAAGCCTATGATACACGGGGCAACTTTTTGAGCAATTTTGCTGAGCAAAAAATGAGACACAGGGCACACGACCGATCTAAAGTATCCAGGTAGAAATTTGTTGCCCATTCTCAATGGGAAAGTGCCCAAGCAACATTGCTCAAAAATGTTGCCCCGTGTATCATCACCTTTAAAATTGAGATAGAGATCACTAAAAATGAAAATGCTGTCTAGTCCTCATTTACACTTTTGCAGAAGACCAAAGAATTACTACAATTATAAAGGATATATTCAAAACCTGGAACTACAGCCTGAATGACATCTGAATGGCAGGAGAGATGGTTGGATAACCAAACCGTTTTGGTTTGAACTGGCTTCCATAGTATAGAAAAAAAATACTATGAAAATCAATGCAACCTGAAACTGTTCAGTAATCAGCAATCTCACCTTCCATTCAGATGTCATTCAAGTTCTAATTGCAGGTTTTGAATATAGACTATCAATTATAATGTGGTTATTGTATGGGATAGAATGGTTTGGAGTAGATGTAAATATATGTCATTTATTAGCAGTCAGCCTTTGGAAGTTTAGAGTAACATTACTCCGTTTTTGTCTTCAGGTAGAACAAGGTTCAGGTTGTCTCCTCTCCATTAGTGACAATTCAACAGTTGCCATGTTCTTCTGCTCAGAGAAGACTGAAGTTGCACTTTGGGTAACATAGTTAATGATTTCCTCATATTGGCTCATGCATTTGTCATGCTTTTTGGACTAACTTATGCCTTGGATCTAAGTTATGGAGCGGATTATGTGCCAATATTCATCAAACAAATCCAGCGTTTTGCAAATAAACACAATCTGCTTTGCAAAGAAAAACTTGACTTTCAAACAAACGCAAAGTGATTTGCAAATACAAAACTCTATTTGAGAGTTATGGACAAATATATGTATTGTGTGTTATAACTGTGAGACTCCTTTGCCTTTTTATGAGGAAACTTGGCTTGATTTTCTCACAAATGCATGCAGGCTGATATTCTCACACTTGCAATTGAGCAACTTTCTTTTCCAAAAACAGCAGATGGTGCTGTCGGTCAATTTATGCTAGTCTCCCGAGACCCGAAACACCTCTTTACATTTTCAGACCAATATGAGTGGGGAACAGGTGAGTTTATGTCTTACTATCTCCATAATTAACCATTTAGATGTTTTCAAAAAGCGACCCTACTACAGTGTCAGTGAAATTCACAACAAGTGCAGTAAAGTTGTTAACATGATTGATTAGTTCAAAAATCAGGAGTGACATGGCTAAACATTTAACTAGGCAGTCTTTCCCTATAAAAACTGATCCATTCTCCGTACCTCTTATCCTCTGTTGGATCGCGGGATATAGAATATACATATATTGATACAATTGTTCAACATTCAAAACAATGCAGGGATATAACAATATATTGTGTCACAATATATTGTAATACAAAAATGCAAATGTATAATGGATAGCAATATTGTGTACCAAAAATGAAAGCTTAGACAATTAATTTAGTATCAGATATAGTAATATCACCAAAGAGGTCATTAATTATTAATAAAAAAAAATGAATTTAGTAATTTGGTACAATATCTTAAACTTTTTTTTAAATGATGTAACTGTGCTATCATTTGTCTAAAATAATTACATATATTTTAGCTAAGCAAAATGATGAATATTTCTCTTCTGGTTTCAATCTTGTCCTGTGAGTTGGGGAGAAGGAACAAGTTCACGCTGATGTAATACTAAATTCAGCATTTTATAAACAGTGGTTTAATAAACAGCGTGCTACACGGGTGAAGACACAATCTGGACAGTGAGGACTCTTCTAGGAGTGACTCAGATGACGAACGTTTGTAATTTAAAGAGCCACTAATATAATTCCTGACGGTACCATTTTATTCTTAACTTCATGAGTTAAAATGTTACGGAGCCCCTTAAAGGACATTGTGGTGGGAAAAATTCGGGGTGAGTGGAAAAAATTCAGGGTGGGAGGAAAAAATAATTTTCAAATGTTTTGCGTTCTCTCGCAAAACTTTTGCGTTCTCTCGCAAAGATATTTGTGTTCTCTCGCAAAACTTTTGCATTCCCTCGCAAAACTTTTGCGTTCTCTCGCAAAGATGTTTGCATTCTCTCGCAAAGATATTTGCGTTCCCTCGCAAAACCTTTGCGTTCTCTCACAAACATATTTGTGTTACCTCGCAAAACGTTTGCGTTCCCTCGCAAAACCATTTGAGTTCGGACAAACTCTTCCTGTTTACTTTACAGCTTGCAGTGGAGCTCGTATGTTCACATTGGAGCGGTTCATAGAGTTTTATTTTGAACTTGGATTCAAATAAATTAATAAGTCAGTGCTTAGTTCAAGGCACGGTTTTGGGACATAATAAAATGCTTAATGTGGCTTAATGTTTTAAAACGGTGACTTGGAGGACCAAATTCGATTAATAGTAAAAGCTGATAAAATTATTAGGCTAATATTAATAACCTTATTAATAATATTACTAAGCAGAATAGCCCAGAATATGAACGCAATGCCCTGCACTTAGCCTAAGCTTTTTCTCCCTCATAAAACGCTTAAGGTAGGCTATAATGAAAATGGTGATTTAAAAATATTAATATTCTGGGCTATTCTCCTTTATTAATAGTAATATTATTAATAAGGTTATCAATATAAACCTAACAATTTTATTAGTATTTATTATTATCGAATTTGGTCCTAATGTCACTGTTTTAATACATTAAGCCACATTAAAGCGTTTTAGAATGTCCCAAAACCGTGCCTTGAACTAACCTGGGTTGAGTTTCCCAAAAGCATCGTAAGCTCAAGTACATCGTACATCCATTGAAACCAATGAAGCTACGATCAATTTAGGCTTATGATGCTTTTGGGAAACGTAGCCCTGACTGTATTTCTTTATACTTGAGTCAAAGTTCAAAATAAAAACTTTATGAACCGCTCCATTGTGAACATACGAGCTGCATGGAACCTTGCATTATAGCCTACCTTAAGCGTTTTCTATGGGGAAGAAAAGGCTTAACGTGCAGGGCTTCGCGTTCATATTCTGCTTTATTAATAGTAATGTTATTAATGTTAGCCTAATAATTTTCATCAGGATTTATTATTATCGAATTTAGTCCTCCAATGTCACTGTTTTAAAACATTAAGCCACATTAAGCGTTTTACAATGTCCCAAAACCGTGCCTCGAAATAAGCGCTGACTGTATTACTCTGAGTCTAAGTTCAAAATAAAACTCTATGAACCGCTCCATTGTGAACATACGAGGTGTAACCACTGCAAGCTGCAAAGTAAACAGGAAGAGTTTGTCCGAACTCAAATAGTTTTGCGAGAGAACGCAAAAGTTTTGCGAGAGAACGCAAAAGTTTTGCGAGAGAACGCAAAAGTTTTGCGAGAGAACACAAAAGTTTTGCGAGGGAACGCAAAGTTTCTCGAGGGAATGCAAAAGTTTTGCGAGAGAACGCAAAACATTTGAAAATTATTTTTTCCTCCCACCCTGATTTTTTTCCACTCACCCCAAATTTTTCCCACCACAATGTCCTGTAAAGGGCTCCGTACAATGTTGCTCGGCCTTATATAAAAAGCTACATCATTTTAGTTGGATTTTTCCAAACAGGCTATTGTCAGACTAAAATCTGCTGGTATATTGGTTGAAATATGAAATATCTCCTTACAGGCCACTTTTAGTTTTACATGTTGTACATTATTACTATACTATATATAAACATAAATATGATAATAAACTATGGTATCCATTATGAAAATTAAAGTTGGTTTTACTATAGTAAAAGTGTGGTAATCATGTTTTTTTGCAGGTTACCATTTCAATATAGGTAGCTTTACTACAAATACCATGGTATTTATTTAGTAAAATCATGGTTAATTTTCGTAAGGGATATTAATGTTTAGATTATATTTTGGTATATTTACATAGCTGAATCACAATAAAGCTCACCTGAACTTTAGCTAGTTTGATTATAGTAGCCTATTTGTAATTAGTTTAGCCTACTTTCAGTAGGTTGTCTATGTGTAGTTTTATACTTGTATAAACTTTTACTGCAGAGGTAGCCTACAACATTTCTCTCCACTGGAGGCTATGTATCAACATATATAGCAGAAAGACAATAAATCTTACTTGACCTAATGTAAAAATAAAATTCAAAATGCTTTAATTTTTGGTACACAATATTGTCGCTATCCACTATACATTTGCATTTTAGTATTACAATATATTGTGACACGATATATTGTTATACCCCTGCATTGTTTTGAATGTTGAACAATTGTATTTACCGCGATCCAACTGAGGATAAGAGGTACGGAGAATGGATCAGTTTTTATAGGGAAAGACTGCCTAGTTAAATGTTTAGCCATGTCACTCCTGATTTTTGAACTAATCAATCATGTTAACAACTTTACTGCACTTGTTGTGAATTTCACTGACACTGTAGTAGGGTTGCTTTTTGAAAACATCTAAATGGTTAATTATGGAGATAGTAAGACAGAAACTCGCCTGTTCCCCACTCATATTGGTCTGAAAATGTAAAGAGGTGTTTCGGGTCTCGGGAGACTAGCATAAATTGACCGACAGCATCATCTGCTGTTTTTGGAAAAGAAAGTTGCTCAATTGCAAGTGTGAGAATATCAGCCTGCATGCATTTGTGAGAAAATCAAGCCAAGTTTCCTCATAAAAAGGCAAAGGAGTCTCACAGTTGTAACACACAATACATATATTTGTCCATACCTCTGCATTTTATCTCAAATAGAGTTTTGTATTTGCAAATCACTTTGGTTTTTTTTGAAAGTCAAGCTTTTCTTTGCAAAGCAGATTGTGTTTATTTGCAAAACGCTGGATTTGTTTGATGAATATTGGCACAAAATTCGCTCCATTCTAAGTTCCCCAAAAGAGTTGGACATTTGACTTTACCCGGAAAGTCTTGATGGGTCTGGAGGATGGGAAGCTGAGACCCAGAGCGTTGAGTCTTAAAAATGGACTTTTGTCAGTAGAGTTTCCTCAGTGTTTTAACAAAGGTGGTACTCCTTTATTTGACATTTCATTTAAACTTTCACTTCTGTCGCTTTTAGTGAATTGTGTATTTTTATTTTATAATTTTTTTTTACAATATTTGTCTAGTATTTAATTTGCAGAATATTTTCTCAATTGATTTTCTGGAATGGTATACATTCCATATACAGTACCATGTTCATCGACAGTTTAAAAAAAATACATTGCTCTATTTTGAAATCTTTCTCGTATATTCTATTCTAGTATAACTTTTAGATTTCTAAAGTTACTGTTAGATGTGAATTTTGGAAGTGTTCCTATTTTAGGGAAGTGTTTACAGCTGAGTGATATCCAAATATCCATATTGTCCACTTCTAAAAGTGACAGTTACTATCTCAGCTCATTTTTCAAGGACCTTGCACTGTTTTGGAGAATGTATTTCCATTTGATGTTGAACAATTTAATGTTGATGTTTTGTTAATGATTTGTGGTTGCTTAATAAAAGAGTAACTTGCATTTAAATTGTCTGTGTTAACCCGTTTTGTTTTTTATTTTATTTCAGAATGAGTATAGTTGGTGTATAGTTACTTATTAAAACTATAATGTTTTCACGAAGGTAAACTTAATTGTAATGTAACAAAAAAAATGAAGTCATCTTTAATTAATTTTAATTGGTTCTGTGAACCCAAAAACTCCTTGTAAAATTAACTTGATCAATACTGTTACTTGTAACTTGTAAGATTTAAGTTAGTATCAGTTAAATGACTTAGTAACATGTTTCTTTTGAGTTAATATAACTTAAAAATTTCGATGTAATCAGTTTCAACAATTTTTTTGAGTTATATTAACTTATCCGGTTTTACAGTGTAGTAAAACAACACAAAAGCAAACGTAGAAACATTTTGAGTCTCCCCCTCCCTTGCCTCACAGTGCTTTGGTTCAAACGCTTTCCTCTTTTATATCACAGTCTAATCACACACACAAGTCCGATCATGAGAGAGAACAGAGTCAATAGTTGTGGGACTCAAGGCTGTCATTTGGCTATTTTGTTCAAACATCGAATGAAGTGATTATTTTCTCTTTGCGAGTGCACAGGACACAGTTTGCGCGAGCACATGCACACTTTGAGTGAGAGGAGAGACCTATGCGAGAGACATGTTTTAAGTTCACGCACTCTCTCTGGGTGAGAGTATCTGAGAGCACGTGTCCGGTTTTGTGCGAGAGCAAAGAAAATCTGCAAGCGATGAAAGAGATTTGCGTATTATATTAATGTGCTTTCGCTCTACAATAATGTGCTCTCGACATTTGTCATTAAAATAACGCCACAGTATATCCTTACAAGTACAATTTTAGTTGTATTATTTGTGTCCCCTTCAAAAACTGCTCTTGAGAAATTTTATGTTTATTGTCCCCAAAACTACTGTTAGACGAAATTTAGCGTGGCGCACACACACACACAATCAACTCAAGTCCTCAAATACAGCTGGCACGTCAGCAGATTGGCAGAACATTATGATGTCAGAATGATGATTGACAGTCTAGTCAGCCAATAAACACCGACCTAGAGGCCGAGCAAGAAATAACACAGAAAGACAGGAGAGCGAGAACAAAAAGACAATATACACAAAACACACGTGGAACGTAACACCGTGTTACAGTTTAAAAGCGATGTTTTCTCAAGAATGACACTTTTCATAATATAAACATTTTAATTTTGTACCAGACTAACAGCCTCAGTCACTATTTACTATCAATGCATCTTCTTTTCTATAAAATAAATGAATTGTTACTGAGACAGAATACTCTCCTCAAGGTTCTTTTTAACATTTTCTATATGCTTTCTGGCTGAAACAACATATATATTTGACCAGCTGTTTACCAGTTAGTTCAGCCAAAAGACAAACAAACAACAACAACAAAAAAAATCTAAACCTTGACCAAAAGTTTTCTATAATATTTAAATACACAATCGAATGCAAAACCTAATAAAAGTAATGATGGTATCCAGTGGTTACACCAGCAGTTCTCAGCTCTGGCCCTTGAGATCCACTTTCCTGAAAAGTTTATTACATTTGATTTTCTTTCTTTCTTTCCATCAGATAGCATTAATCTGACTCGGTGTATTTTAAATGCCTTTGCTCTGGTTAAAGTTACATGCTGCATTAATTGAAAAATAGCATAAAATGTGTGTAGGTCACAATAACTACTTTTTGTTGGGTGAGAAATAATTGCGATTAAACAGTATTATTTTCATATAAAGACCATTCAATGCCACTGACAGTGTAATGATAATATTCCAGCAGTATCAGCACTGGAACGTATCTCTGCATGAACTAGACAGGCTGTCAGTCAGTGCAGTATCATTGTTAGGCCAGTAGATGGAGGCAAGGGACTGTCTTTATGAGTGAGTCATCATCAAACTGTTCACTTTAAAAGTATACTATGTAACTTTTGGTGCTCTAGCAGTTAATAAACAAAACCACATGTATGACGTGGAAGAACATTGCAGTCAGAGCTACTTCTCTCTGTTGATGTGTATGACGAGTCACACTGGTACTGGGCTACTCCATAGCGGCTGTCATCAGGTCTAAAATAGTCTGAATATGAACATTTTTATAGGTGTACCATAGTTCTGTCATGTTCGTAGTTGTAGGGAGAACGCAGGAGTCTCGGAATATATAAACATAACTGTCTTTAATGACGAAACACTGGGAAAATCCAACATAGAACTGATTTCTAACTCATAACATAACTAGTAGAACCGACCAAGGAACACAGAGCAAATAGGAACTAATGAACTCAGGTGCAAGGAATCAAAAGCAATTAAACTAAACAGGAAA
Organism: Onychostoma macrolepis; assembly: GCF_012432095.1. Lineage (NCBI taxonomy): Eukaryota > Metazoa > Chordata > Actinopteri > Cypriniformes > Cyprinidae > Onychostoma > Onychostoma macrolepis. Next base: position 52,389,697 of record NC_081157.1, on the reverse strand, counting down.
TACCAAATAAGGCCAGACAGGAACTAAATGGAAAACAAACGCGTGACAAGTAATTCAGGATAAGACAAAGTTTGGAAGACAGATTCATAATTTACCTGCTCATTATATCAGTTTTATACATGGTGTACCTTTTTAAATGCTGATTAATTCATGAATGAAACAAGGTGTTGAAATTAATTTATTTAAACAAACACATACAGTATAAACAATTGGCAATATTTTGTCACCTAAATTTATAGCATAAATGTTCATATGACACAGTAATTTGTATGTTCTTTTTAAAAATATTTTATTATATTTGATAGAACTAAATGGTACATAATTTAGAGGTGAATTTTGTAGACAAAAGAGTTGCTGAAAAATAAATGTGTGGCAGCTGATATTTAGTGACCATCAAAGCTTGCTAATTATTTGTGATTTATGTCCATGGAATATGGTAGTAGCATGCCATAAAATAACAGGCAGAGAGGTTGATGTGGTGTGGACAGCACTGGAATAAACTTTTGTCCAAGTTTGAGGTGAAGCCGTGGCCACACTGTTCAACATTGCCAGGAATTTACAGGATTAAAGAGTATTATTTTACAATAAATTACTGTGTTCAGAAATGTACTGTGAAATCAATGCATGCTGGGTGATTTTCTTACAAATAACTGTGAATTATCAGCAGAATGATGCTAACACCACAGTAATTTACTGCTCTTGTTTTACTGTGAATTCACATTATAAAGTTGTCTTTAACTGTGCCAGTGTCATAAATTTAGTTGTTTACTACTGTAATTGTTTTGAAGTCACCGTAATGGTGATTAGTATTTATTTGGGTTTTGGATCCTGAATATTCATATTAAAATTTCTGATTTAGTCATGTCAGAAGAGTGATGAAAAAAACATTTGTCAAAATGGCGACAAGCTAGAATATGATATGAGCTAATTATCTGACTTTAAGGTAGTCAAACTATTCTTGGCATGGACGTGAACATTTTATTTTAGCATTATTTAATCATGAAGATTATTCAAAAACGTATTTCATGTTCATAACTGTTTGTGGATGGATCTTTCACAGTAGTGAAGGAACTGCTGAGAAACATCTTTGAAAGATGTGACATCAGTTCTCGACAAACAAAACACAATGGTTAACCCTCTGGGGTCTGAGGGTGTTTTGGGGCCCCCGGAGAAGTTTTGACATGCCCTGACATTTGTGCTTTTTTCAGTTGCTTATAAACATTTAAATGGCTAAAGTCTAAAGACACTGTATTCAGCACAAACTGGGCTACAATAGTATGTGAGCAGCATGTATGTACGTGATTGCGTTTTTGAGAAAACAACATTTATGCGTGGTTAGAGAAAAACAAAGATATTAAAGTGACTGAAATAAGGCCATAAAACACATTCAGAACATTTGTTCACAAGACTTTTGAGAACTGGATCTTGTAACCTAGAATTTTTGCTTCAAAATGATCTGAAAATAATCTTACCCACTCATTCAGAGAAAACGATATATTGATTTAAATTTTTGAAGTCACTTTTTGAGTAGAAAGGGTCTGTGCGAGAGGGCATGAACTATCCTGGATAATGCTGTGATTCACACCTGAGAAGACAAAGGCCCGCATAATGAGCTCCATAATGAGCCATTCAGTCAGGTGTGTGACAGAGGGAATTGCTGCAAGAAAGAATGTGAGGAAAAAAGAAATGTGTATACATATAACTATCACATAAAATAACTTGAGATTCACTTGCGAGTACAGTTAAACAGTTAACAAATAAACAACAGAAGAGTCAAGACATCGTGGGTGCAATATCCAAAATATCCAAAACAGTGGCAGGAAACTGGAACCCAGGAAAATGGGAGACAGCAGAAACTGCATGAGAAAACACAAAACAGACGTGAGCAACACAATGAACAGACAAAGACAAAGCAAACATGGCAACAATACATACACTACCAGTCAAATTTTAACAGTAAAACAGTAAGATTTGTAATGTTTTTTTTTTAAGAAGTGTCTTCAGCTCACCAAGCCTGCATTTATTTGATCCAAAGTACAGCAAAAACAGTACATGATATTATAATATATAGGCCTACATATTTTTACTATTCAAAATAAAGCACCCGCCCACACACACGCACACTAAAATTAATAAATAAATTAGTGAGCATGTTGATAGGCTTATCAGGAGCAACTACATTATTACATTAGCAATCGCCAAAATTGCCCATGTGATTTAATAATTTTTATATTTTATTCTGGAGTTATAGTTTGGGAAAAGTTCAACTAGTAAATGCGTTCAACTTTGTCACAACAACACATTATCTAATGCCAATAAGAAACATTACTTACTTGGTATACAAGATTTCCTCCGCTGGCTCCAGCTGCGCATTCTGTTTTTGAGGTAAACAAAGCTTTTTCCTCTCAGCGCATCTTCTCGGGTAAATACAAGGCTTATTCCTCACAGTGTGTTCTTCCAAAACTGAAAAGTATCCGAGATGAACGTGTTGCTGCTTTGTTTACGGTGGTGTGGGCATTTACATGGCATGTGTCTCACGTGGAGATTTGTAATATCAATAGCGTGAACAGTGCGTGGGCGTGACCTAATTAGAGATAATAAGACCAGACTGAAAAACTGGACCTGTCGTTGGTTTCATACGGATTACTTTATCACAGAATATTTGTTTTCGGTAAGACTTACTTCATTTAAGAGTAGAGATGTCAAGCTTTCTATAGATATATTTCTCATGTCTCTGTGTGAAGTATTTGCTGAGTTCATTTCAATGACGCGTTTCAAAAAGCAGTTCGCGGAGAGAGTGAAGACTGAGAACGCACCATTTGTTTTCTTTATTCTTTATAGCACAAAGTTTAGTTGTTATTATGAGTGTATACAAATAAAAGTAGACCCCTTACACATTCGAATGGTGTATTGCTCTTATCTGTACGATCAAAAATGGCAGAGTAATTCAAGCTCATTTCAGCCTTAAGGAAAATCTGCCACAAAACGCGTATCCGCGTTTGTCGACCCCAGAGGGTTAATAACACTCAAATAAATACAACCCTTACAGCATAAACCCACATTGCAAATTAAACACAAACTGCTAAAAGTGAACAAGTTCAATGGCACAAGAAAGACCAACAAGAATTAAAAACTCTACAGCATGATCTATATTTATTGTAAGAGACCGTGTGCGTCTGGTCTGCGACTGATTATGGGTTGTTCGTCAACTGAGTCTTCCTCGGTCAGAAGGAATAGGCCAATCCAATGATGCAGTTTAAGAATTTATTAATGAAGAGTCGGGTACATGATGGTTTACAGGTGAATGATTAGGTGTTTGTAGGTGGGTGTATATGTGTGTGTGGTTATCTGAAACAGAAAATACAATAAAATGTATATTAATAAACATGTATGCTGTGGTTACTACAGATGCATAAAGAACTGACCCGCAGTACAACCAAAAATCCACTAGTGGGAGCTCTAACACTATAAATGAACTTGCATAAATGCTATAAATCTCCAAATGGTGGAAAGTACCAAAAAAGGCGAATTATACATTAAATATAATATTTGCAGTTATTTGTAAGGCAATAACTGAAGTATATACAGTGGATGGCTACTTTAGGAGCGCATGTGGAGCGCCGTAATGGACCACATCTGTATAGCACGGAATAACGCGAGTATAACAACCGCCAACTGGGCTAATAATTCTGCAATCAAACGCGCCATTCATACAAAAGCCATACTTACATATTAAGGACGACACAGCACTCATACACACAAGAATCGCGTGGGATTAATAAAGGATGGCAATTCTGTGCACCGTGAATGATGCTCTTGTGTCACTGACTGGACCACACTAAAGTGAAAGCGCCTAGCAACTATGCAAACAAACAAAAAACATGTGCATTATGGGTAACGTAGTCTATGTCAGGGCACGGACTTTTAACAACCGCCCCTGTATTTGCCTGGCAAATACACTCATTCAAAAGTCAACTAGTGTGAAGTAGTGCCACCTGAATCCTCAGGCATTTCAGGGAGCTCCACCAGTTTGGTTACCGGGCGAATGTAGATACTGTCTTTAACCTTCACTTCTGCAGCTCGAACAACACCATCTGTCCCTGGGAAAACCTTAGTGATGGTCCCAACAGGCCAAAGTCCTCTAGGAAGGTTGGAGTCAATGATCATCACAATTTGTCCCACAGCAGCATTATCAGTGGGTTTTCTCCATTTATGTCTCAGCTGAAGCCCTGGGAGGTAGTTCTGGACAAAGCGTTTCCAGAAATGATCACTGATCACCTGACTGTGTTTCCATCTTCGGTTGGAAAGGGCATCCTGAGGGCCGTATACTGCCTGTGGCAATGCAGCATCGCGCCGCCCATTAGCAGCAGGTTTGGCGTGATGGGGTCCGGGTCAGCCACATCAGAGGAGGCATATCCGAGTGGTTTAGAATTAAGGAGCTCTTCAACTTCTATGAGAGCTGTTAGGAGCACTTCCTCTGCCACAACTTGGTCTTTCAGGACGACTTGCAGGGCTGACTTAACCGATCTGATTTCCCTCTCCCAGGCTCCCCCGAAATGAGGAGAGTATGGTGGGTTGAAGTGGAAGTTGATAGTCTGCTTAGCCAGTTGCTGCTGCAACTCTGGTGCCATGCTCTCAAAGGCACTCTGTAGTTCTTTGTGGCCGCCTCTGAAATTGGTGCCCGGTCGGACCACAGCTCGTGCGGCTTTCCCGGCGTGCAATAAACCTGCGTGGGACATTAAGAAAGAGTCGGTATCGAGGCTAGGGATGAGATCTAGGTGGACGCATCTAGTGGTGAGGCATTTGTAGATGATTCCCCAGCGTTTCTCTCTCCTACGCCCAATCTTAATCAGGTATGGTCCGAAACAGTCTACGCCTGTAGACCAGAAGGGCGGTTCGTAGAGTCTCAGCCGAGATGAGGGAAGGTCAGCCATCTTTGGTGTGCAGGGTGAGGCGCCATCTCCTACAGTCTACACACCGGTACTGATGTTTCTTAATGGCCTGGCGACCTCTGAGGATCCAGTAGGTGCGGCGTAACTCTGCATAGAGTCTCTCTGCACCAGGGTGAAACAGCTGAACATCATAGTGCTTTATAATGAGCTGAGTCAGAGGGTGATCAGGTAATAACACAACTGGGTGTATGCTGTCAGGGTCTACATCTGTAGCTTGACGCAGGCGGCCTCCCACTCTTACTAGTCCACTGGGGCTGTCATACTCAGGGAAAGGCGCTGAGACGACTGCTCGGGCGAACAGGGTTACCTGCTTGTAATGCTTGGACCTCCTCTGGGAAGCTGTCCTTCTGCGCAGATTGAAGCAGCTGGGTCTCTACCTCCAGGCTCACTTGCAGTGTAGGAGGTGGTAGCCGCCCCTGAAAGGATTGGTGAGTGGCCAGAATCAAATCATCTAAAGATGTGTACTGTGCTGGATCTGGCAGACTTGGTGATACATTTGTAAGGCCACAGAAGGCGGTCTTTCTGAGTTCTTCACTGCCACATTCTAGGAACTCTGTCGGGGCTTGCCAGGTGTCAGGAGTCTGTGTTAGAAAGTGTGGACCATGTGACCATCGGCTGGAGACCGTGAGCTCTGAAAGTGGTTTCCCTCTTGTGATGTCATCGGCTGGATTATCACTAGAGTTCACATACCCCACTGTTCCGGAGAGGTCAGCTCCTGTATCTCACAGATCCGAGTCCCGACAAAAACTTTGTACCTGCAGGAGCTGGACTGGATCCACTGAAGCACTGTAGTGGAATCTGTCCACATGTAGACAGAGTGAAGGGGTAGTGAGAGCTCAGTTTGGAGTACCTTGGCCAGTTGGGCTCCAGTGAGCGCAGCACACAGCTCCAGTCGGGGTATCGACACCTGCTTGCGGGGTGCTACTCTGGAGCGTGCCATGATGAAGGAGGTGGAGATGTGAGCCTGCTGCTCTATGACTCTGAGATATGCCACAGCTCCATCGCCTTCTCTGAGGCGTCACAGAAGATGTGAGCCTCATATGTAGCACTGTTGCTGTTGTGAGGAGGAGCGTAACATCGGGGAATAGTGATATACTGGAGATAAAGCAATTCCTTTTCCCATTCGAGCCAGGACTGAAGCAGGTTTCCTTCTATGGGCTCATCCCATCCTCTTTCTGTGCTCCATAGGGCCTGCACAATGAGCTTTGCTCTTGTAGTGTAGGGGCAGATATAACCCAATGGGTCATACTGACTGGCCAGTACTTTGTAGACACTGCAGCGTCACAGTTGTGTAGGTTACAGGACGGTGCTTGTATCCCAGGACGTCAGTAGTGCAGTGCCAGCTGAGACCCAGTGTTGACTCCTGAGGATCAAGGCTTTTAAGGTTTAGCCACAGTTCACAGCTATCTGACCTGGCCGTACCTGGCAGATGAGCGACCACCTCAGGGATGTTGCTAGCCCACTGGCGTATCTCAAATCCGCCTTGGATAAGCAGCTCTCTCATTCTGTCAATGAGTAACTTGGCCTCTTGGGGTCAGAAAGGGACTGCAGGCAGTTGTCCACGTAGAAAGCTGTGTGGACAGAGTCGTAGATGTCTTTATATGTGTCCCTGTGCTCCTTACGTGGCTCTGAAGGGCAAAGGTAGCACAGCAGGGGCTACACGTTGTCCCAAAGGGCAGGACTCTCCACTCATATACATCTGGGGGCCTCTCTGTTTCACAGTCTCTCCATAAAAACCGTAGTAGGGGGCAGTCTGCAGGGAGCAGGCGGATCTGGTGAAACATAGCTTTTATGTCTCCGCTCACTGCTACAGGATACTGGCGGAAACGCAGGAGCACACCCAGCAGTGTAGGCCCCAGGGTAGGTCCTGGCAGGAGGTAGTGGTTAAGAACGGTCCCCTGGAACTCAAAGGAGCAGTTAAAGACCACCCGAGATTTGTTATTGTGATGTACAATGTGGTGTGGTACATACCAAGATTCAGTAGAGCTATGAATCTCTTCGGGAGTCAGCTTTACCACATAACCAGAATCTATCAACCTCTTGATCTCCTGGTTGTATTTGAGTGCCAGGTCAGGATTCTTAGCTAGCTTACGCTCAGTGGACCTCAGAAGGCCTTTAACTACTTCAGAGGAGACATGCATCTGTGGGAAGTCCTTCTTCCTGAGCAGGGGGGTGGCATATCGCTCTACACCATCCACAGGTACTCTGATGGTCTTGGCCTCTAACATGGCTATGGCCTCTTGGTCCTCCTTTGAGCGTGTGACCTCCTTCCCAGGTCTATGAAGAGGAGCATCTAGTTGCCACAGGCGCTGTACATCCTGTTGAAGGGCAATGGCGGGAGAAAGGCATGATATGTTCAGGCAGTGCGCCTCCCCTTGCTGTGTGGGCATACTGCAGCTCGGACCCTGGATGGCCCACCCGAGCTTGGTGCAGACGGCGACAGGTCCTTGGGCTGAACCTCGCAGGATAGAACAAACAGGAGTTATGAGATGAGCATTGTCAGAACCGATTAACACAAGTGGCTGAATCTGATTGAATCCTTCAAGCTGCACTCGCTGTAGGTGGTGATACTTCTCCTTTAGGAGCTCCACTGGGCATGACTGTTCAGCTAGGCTGAGTTGTTGGGCGGTGAAGGCGCGCGTTATCTTGTAACGTATTTTCGGCTTAGCCTTTGGGGACACATGGAAAGAAACATAGCCTCCTTTAATATGGATCACATCTTGACGAATAGTGCGCAGAGACAGAGTTTCCTCCTCCTGGATTAAGCCTAACAACTTAACAGCAGCAGGGAGTATAATAGTTTTCTCTGAGCCATCATCAAGAAGAGCATATGTGTCCAGAGATTTCCTTTGATAGTGTAACTGGATGGGCACAACCTTAAGCATTACACGGCTAGAGTGGCTAATAGGAGCCAAAAACACTCGGCTGGTGCTCACTGTTAGGATATTCGGGTCCCTCCTCTTCGCTTCAGCCAGATCATGAAGCACTAATAAGTGCTGTTCTCCACAGGTGCTGCACATCTTCTTAAGAGTGCACTGCTCGGGGGTATGTTTACGGCCACAGCGCCAACATTTGGATTTTCTTTCATCCAAGAAGCTACAGCTTTGAGGTCTAGCTTCTTAAAATCTACACAGCCGCTGAGGTAGTGCTCTGTCCCTTCACAGTATGGGCAATATGGTTTAAACTGCTTCTTCTTAGAGGAGGGAGAAGGATTAGTAATTTGTGCCTTAGTGTCCATCTTTCGCTGTGTTTGAACGGGATCTGAGCCATAATAGATGGATGTAGACTTACTCTGTGCCCTGGACCCTGCATAGGCTCTGTGGTTGCCCCTCTCTGGGCGTGGTCTGTCTGAGGGCTGTGGCTGAATGGCTTGCTGTGATAACTGTAGAACTTGAGACTTGCGCTCCAGCCACCCGGAGAAGTCATACATATTGTAGGTGCAACTGCTACCAGTACGTATGATACCACGTGTGATGCAGTACTCAATGAAACTGTCTCTGTAGCTAGGCGGAAGCTTAGTGAGTAACCTGTCTACGTGTGAACCACACTGAAGCTCACTGGCTGCTACATCATCCATAGTACTGAGGAGGCCTACTAGGCTGGATACCGCCAGGGAGAAATCTTCAAAGGCTTGAGGGTCACCTGCCTTAATAGGAGAGCAGTTAAGTATAGCACTCAGTTCCCTCTGGACCAATTGCCTGGGTTGCCCATATCTCTGCTCCAAAGCTCTCATCGCACTAGTGTAGGGAGTGCGATCGTGAATATAGCGTCTGGCCACTTGTAACGCACATGGGTGCTCTAACTGATCTATCAGAATGTGATATTTATACTCCTCTGTGAGATGAGCATGTGGCCCAAGTAGGCTGTCCAGTCCCTTCCTCAGTAATACAAAGTCACTCTCTCTGCCTGATTTAAATGTCACCAGTCTAGGCTTCGGGATGCCATATGAAGACGCTAAGATCATCTCCATCATGTTTGGCTGGGTGACTTCAGCTGCGGGAGGTATTGCGTCTTGTGCAGTAAATGCAGCAGGCAGTGAGGGGTAGGCAGAGGCCGATGGATAGGCAGCAGAGTAGTAGCGGGTAGAATCAGGCGGTGGAGCTGCATAAAGCTGGCTATAAGTCTGCTGTGCTGATATCCCCGGTGGTGGCTGATACAGTGACGCTGAGACTGCAGAAAAGTCGTGGGATTGTGCAGAGTGTACCTGGGTGGAGCTGCCTGGAGGCTGCGGGTGTTGGTACCTCTGACTGTATAGGGGGTCAGCTTGACGTGGTTCAAGCCTCCCAAACTGTACTGATTGGGCTACTTGATTGACAGGTTGTAGAGCAGGTTGAATCACGTAACTCATTCTGGGGGGCGGAGCAGGTAGCGTTGCCGGCTGAATACCTGGATGGGCCACAGGGATTCTCAGCTGTGGTGCAGGCTTTGGCGGGCCAATGTGCAGACTGACCTGCGGGCTGAAATGCAGTATTCACCCTGGGTGGCGGTACAGGCGGTGTCATGGTCGCGGGCTGAAATGCAGGTTGAGGTACTAGCACTGCGCCTGACTGCTGTACAGGTTGAGCTACCGGGTTCGATGACACCGGCACTGGCTGAATATTTGAAGTAGGTTGAATAATAGGGCTTAAAGGTAGTGGAGCTGACGTTGGTGCTGAATGGAGAATGGGGTTTGCATTTCGCAGTGGTGAAGATTCAGTAGGTTCTACTGGCCTTAAGAGGTTCACAGGCGTTGCAATGTCCTGCCTCACTGCTGGTGCCAGGACGTGTAGCTGATCAGTAGTATGGATGCTGCTCATGCCTGCACTGCTATGCTGTGGTGTTTGGAGTAGAGCAGGAAGCGGCGGCTCTATCTTGCTGTTGAGCATCACTCTGAGTAGGGAGAGGGCTGCATGACTTGCATGCTCTCTCCAGTTGTTCCACACGCTTAGTTAATGCACCACTGGTCTCCTTCATAGTGATTTGCATCTCATTCATTGTTTTCAGTACACTGCCCCAAACTGCCTCCATTCTCTTCCATTTCTTCTTCTCCTTATTCGTCTTCTCCTTATCAGATTCCTCTGAACTGCTACTGATTGATGACTCTGTCTCGTCTGGATTAGACAGGTCATGTTCATACTCCGCTAGATGCCCCGGAAGCTTTCTGCTCCTTCTTGGACGGGAACTATGCTTTGGACTATTCTCCTGATAAACTTCATCTTGTGGAGTCGCCATCTTGTTGACTCAGCCAATAAACATCCGGCTCGAAGGACCACTTGTAAGAGACCGTGTGCGTCTGGTCTGCGACTGATTATGGGTTGTTCGTCAACTGAGTCTTCCTCGGTCAGAAGGAATAGGCCAATCCAATGATGCAGTTTAAGAATTTATTAATGAAGAGTCGGGTACATGATGGTTTACAGGTGAATGATTAGGTGTTTGTAGGTGGGTGTATATGTGTGTGTGGTTATCTGAAACAGAAAATACAATAAAATGTATATTAATAAACATGTATGCTGTGGTTACTACAGATGCATAAAGAACTGACCCGCAGTACAACCAAAAATCCACTAGTGGGAGCTCTAACACTATAAATGAACTTGCATAAATGCTATAAATCTCCAAATGGTGGAAAGTACCAAAAAAGGCGAATTATACATTAAATATAATATTTGCAGTTATTTGTAAGGCAATAACTGAAGTATATACAGTGGATGGCTACTTTAGGAGCGCATGTGGAGCGCCGTAATGGACCACATCTGTATAGCACGGAATAACGCGAGTATAACAACTTCGCCAACTGGGCTAATAATTCTGCAATCAAACGCGCCATTCATACAAAAGCCATACTTACATATTAAGGACGCACACAGCACTCATACACACAAGAATCGCGTAGGATTAATAAAGGATGGCAATTCTGTGCACCGTGAATGATGCTCTTGTGTCACTGACTGGACCACACTAAAGTGAAAGCGCCTAGCAACTATGCAAACAAACAAAAAAACATGTGCATTATGGGTAACGTAGTCTATGTCAGGGCACGGACTTTTAACATTTATGCTGCATTGCATGCTGGGAACTGTTACGACTTTAAGATGTAGATCTAAGAGTGTAAGAGATAACATTCAGGTTGTATTAAATTTTGCATGGGGATGGTGGCAAGAGACTAAACTTCAAACAAAGTATTGCCAAAACAAAGTTACATTTACATTTATCAGACGCTTTTATCCAAAGCGACTTACACTGCAATCAAGTAACAGTTTTTTTTTTTTTTTTTACATTTTTTATCAGCTCTTGCTTTCCCTGGGAATCGAACCCATGATCTTGGCGTTGCTAGCGCCACGCTCTACTATTTGAGCTACTATTTGAGCTACAGGAAAGCTGTAAGCTGTAAAGTGGTATTTATTGTACAACCATGCAGAAATCAATGAGAAAAAGATAGATATAATAAACTATTTACACAGCAAATCCAATTAACAAACCAAAACAAATAAATAAACTCGAGTGAAAAGGAACGCAAACTGAGCCAAAGGAAAGAAAATAACAAAACCCAAATACCTTACAATGAAACCTCTAAACGGATTAAAAAAACAAAAAACAAACAAAACTTACAAGTGTGGTGCTCGCTTCTAACCTGGTGTTTCTCTACAGTAGTGTTTCTGCGTGATGCACTATGTAGGTCACGTGACATCTTCTCTGTCCTCTTTTCCCTGGGATATGGGAAACTCGCGATTTAGAAATCATAGAACGAATTACACAATGTGTAATGGCACACGGAATAACGTTAGTCACACTGTAACTGTCACTAAGACAAGAAAGACAGCGAACAGAAAAGCAAAGTAGGAGTGCGAGAGACGGAGCATTCACTCGAGTGTCGTTTTAAAATGTAGCGGGAGATCTTGATTGGCTGCGAGGGCAGCGACGTCACGCAGGTTAATGATGATTGACATCTGCCCGGACGAATGGCAATCCAGAGGGATGAGCCTAAGAAACATACAGATCAAGAGAGGAGAGGGAGAGCACGTAAGCACTGTAGAAACACAGTATGATGCTGTTTGTTTACAAGACATTTCTGAGAGTGGAGTTAGCTACAAGAGAAGTCCCACTGTGAAAGTAATGCAGTTATTAACCTGGAATATACTGTTATTTCACACTCACATTTTTAACAGTGCACCATTCACCTAAGCTTAATCATCATCCCTTTGGCCACCCTGCTCACAACTGCCATTCCTTTCTCTTTGTTTCTTGACAAGAACTGAGTTTATTTAGACACAGAACCATCTATTTATGTCCATCTATTTACAGACTTTTCAGGAGAGGGAGTAAAAGAAGACACCACAAGAGGCAGCTGCTACAGACCCATCATCGCTTTAACTGTTCATTTCACAGTCTTGTTTTATTTGGGTTAATGTGCTTTAGACCAGTCCAGTCTCTGTGAAACCAAACAAGACCAGTGGGAAAATCCTGAGCAGATTCAGTGATTTCTTTTGTCTTATTTGCTGTGAGATTTAGTCGATCCGTGAGAAACAGAGTCTGAAAGTGTGTGAGAGTTGCAACCCTGATGCTAGTGCTATTCTAACATGTTTAGCATGTTGCTAACATCTAGAATATTGCTTGTATGTTTAAAGCATGGTTTAACATTGTTTTATTTTGATTATATTGTTTTCAAAATCATTGGAAGCCAAGATCATAATCGAAAATATAATATGACTCTGTGTGTGTTTTATAGAATGGATCATGGAGGAGAATCCAGAATTACAGCAGGACTACACAAATGTATGTACACGCACACACACACACACACACACACACACACACAGTTTTGTGCTTTAGAAGGACTCTGATGTACAAACCAGTAATAAAACATGAGATAGTAGTATAAATTTGATTGATTGAGGGTCATAAATATTCCACCCCCACACTCCATCATAACTGTACACCTGTTTGTGTACATCCCCCACCCATCTAACTGGCCATATGTTTATCCACCCCAACGATCGAAAGGAATTTATGACTGTTTTGGAAAATGTGTTTTTGTGTGTGTGTGGGTGTGGGTGGGGGTGGGGGGTAACAACACTTAAAACTTGTCAAAATCCTGTAGTCTAACATTACAAGTTAGAAAAGAACATAAAAATAGTAATAATAATAAAATGCTTATCAATATCTTGTACCATTACAATTTAGGAAAGTTAGCGTTTTATACAAGTTAGAAAAGTTAAACAAAAGAAAAAGAACTGCATAGGCCTATCTTACATTGTTCCATCAGATACATCCCCACACGCTGCTGTCAAAACTCAAAATTAACTCAGGAGCGCTACAGTAAGACCACACCTACAACCCCCACCCCCTGAGTAGTTGTGGTCACGCAACTTCTGCGGGTAATATTACCACATGGTTGTCAGAACCATCGTGCTCACCTGTCAAATTTAGAAAACACAGTTATTAACTCCACCGTCATCACCGCTGGCAAGTAGTTGCACTTGTTATTATAATTGTTAGACTAGGGGTGGGCGATATGGCAAAAATATCATATCACATTTTTTTTTTTTTTTTTTGAAATATCACTGTTCCCGATTTTATCACGATTCTTTGTCATGTTGGTTTTTCTATTTTGCAAGTTGTTTGAGCATAACAGCCAAACTAGTTTCCCTATTAGAAATACAAAGCCTTTTAAGGTAACAAAATAAAAAAAGAACGGTGGATATTTAGGCCAAAGTGGGTGAAGATAAAAATCGTTGTCATTATATTATCTGTAATTAAAAAATTAGAAGAAAGATACACATTACAAATACATGTAATATACAAATAAAACAAACAGTGTTTTATTTTCAGGTACAATAGGTGTATTTAGCAGGAGCATTAAAGAAATTGAATGAACAAATAAAAATAAAATATTATGTATATTGATTCCTATTAAAGCAACTGTATTTAGTTTTTCAGTCAAGAGTGGTGAGTGAATTTTCTCTGTTTTTTGGTGTTTTTTTAACATTAAAGGAATAATTCACCTAAAAATAGTGTTTTATTTTTATTTACTCACTCAAAAGTTGTTTTAAACCTGAATGAGTTTCTTTCTTCTGCTAAACATAAATGCTATTTTGAAGAATGTGGAAAACCAAACAGTTGCGGTCCTCAGTTACTTCCATAGTATTTTTTTCCTACTATCAAATTCATTGTGGACCAGCAACTGTTTGGTTACCCACATTCTTAAAAAAAAAAAAAAAAATCTTCTTTTGTGTTCAGCACAAGAAAGAAATTAATACAGGTTTGGGACAACATGTGAGTGAGTAAATAATGACAGAGAGTAAATTTTAGGGTGGTGAACTATCCCTTTAATGACAGTCAGCTGCATGTTTAATACTGTCCCTTTAAGACCTGCACGCATCTAATATACAGGCACACATCCGTTTCCTCTCAGATGTTTACTTTCATTTTAGACATAACCAACTGAGTCTATATGTAAATATTGTGTGTTTTGACAGTATTAGCGCAAAATATAACTTAGTTTAGTAATCAGGCACTGTTTAACTGTTTTTTTAGTGCACGCTTCGGGTGTACTGTACATGCTCGTGCTCAGAAAAAGTGCACGTGAGACCAGCACGCGAATGAAACATTTAACCAGCAAGGCTTTAAAACACACGCAAATAATGTACTTGTGTGATTGTGAATAAGTGCAGTGTCCCGTGAGAGTAACTCTACTGCTGAGTTAACACTGATGTTAATGTATGTCACGTTGTGCAATATATTGAGACGGAGGCACTAGAAATGCAACTGACAGAATGTGCGCTGTAGCACGATACTACGATATTTCTTCAAAAGCAGATCATGGAGACATTTTTATCATCCATGATCAAAAATCGTCATATCGAACACCCCTATGTTAGACGTTAAATGACTTAAAAGAAATGGAGGAAAGACTTACAGATCTCTTCAAGGATCTGCTCCAATCCGTCGTCGAAATCCAGATTCTCAAAAGTACCTGGAGATAATAAGCACATCGTGTTAAACAATGGAGGAAGGAGCCAGGGAGGAAACAGTAGGAGCTAGGGCGGATCAGACTGAGGGAGGAGCCAGGATGGCTCACAATCAACAAGTCTTTAATAATCCACATAGGGGTAATGCAATACAGGAGAGTAGAAACCACACGTATACATCGACGAGACCAGACAAAGAAACACTGAACAGAATGCAAATGATATGGGGAACGCAAATGAGGATAATGATTAGACACACCTGAACATAATGACACAATTAACGAGAGACACTAGGTCACACAGAGCACATGGGGAATGAAAAACACAACAAAACATCCATGGATGTGACGGGTATGATATAGATTGGCAACGCGTTTGTTGAAAACAAAAACTTTGGATATATTTTATATTTAGCTCTTATTATCATCCACGTCTACCATATATTTATTCAGATTCTGAGTTTTGTTATAAATTTCATCAAAAACCCCGCACAAATTCATCAAGCGTAGTTACCTCACATCTTCATCAGTTTACTTAACACAGTGGGAGATGTTACACCGACAGGATAAAACATCTTTTAGATTTTTCTTTTTTCTTTTACAACTTAATTGGTGTGATAGCGGCGCAATCTATGTCAGAGCCTGTCTGGTCTTTATTACATATCCTGGTGCGCAGACAGGCTTTCATCCTGAGGGGTAGATATATCCTTATCTATGCATGTTTGAACGCAGTGGGGTTTTTAACCGTCAAAAAAATCAAAGCTCGGATATCTATTTATTGATCTCACATGATTGTGACTGTTTATTGATGTCGCAAGTGTTCCTGTGGCTCAGTGATAGAGCATTGCATTAGCAGCGCAAAAGGTTGTGGGTTCAATTTCCAGCGAACATGCATACTGATAAAAAAATAAATGTATAGCCTGAATGTACTGTAAGTCAAGCGTCTGATAAATGCATAAATGTAAATGTAAACATGATGTAAACCATTCCTTCAGATGCGCGTTTGAAGTAGGTCTAATGTAAGTCTTATGTTGGAAAATCAAAGAGGTCTATTCTCTTGTTTGTGTTACCCGTATTACGTATACCGCATAATTGTGTATACATTTTAAGCATGACAACAATCAAAGAGCGAATAAAGCAATAACAAAACTAAGTAAAATAAACTAAAATTAAACAACATTTTCCTGTAACATAGGTCGTTTAATTAAAATACAAATAACTTTGCACCAGTCGGTTTAAGTTTGTTGATATTGACTTCTTTATCTATCATCCTGAACATCAGTTTGAAGCCACATTCACCAGATCTACATTATAAATAGTTATTTCTCGACTTTACCTAACTTTTAACTTCACCAGATGTTTGTCATAAAAAAAGGTTCAATAGGCTACACGTGGCTTTTGACCCGTCACTGAACTTTAGCCTGAAATTTTGGCAAAAAAGATCACCAGGATACAGTCGCAGGTGCATAATATAAAATGAATAGCATAGATATCATTTGATTGCTGAACATCTTAGAAAAATGATCTGTTTTGATCACTGAACTTTAGTTGACACACCACAAAAGTTTACAATGCCAGATCCCTCAAAAACTCATTAGATTGCAAATGTGCCGCAACCCCAGAAACACCTTTAGATGTTTTACAACCTTTGGAAATACATTACGCTGATATGAAAGCGTCAGTAAGCATTCAACCCAGACACCCTTCACCATTCTCATTTCGTTGCACTGCGTGAGACGAAATATTTACATTTCTTGTGATGTTGTAAAAGTTTAGACGTCTAATTACGCACGTCTGTTTAAATTGATAGATGACACACCGCAACTGTTACGGGCGGAAAATCAAAGAGTAGTCCGGTCTTGTTTTTACCGCTTTCATCTTGATATTGTAACTATATGGTGTAACCTACATCTTCAAACTGATATAACACACCAGAAGTTTTAAGGTTGACAAAAATAAAAGACAGATTTTAAAAAATTACCAAATTAAGTGTGAATAACTAAAATTAAATAAAAAAAAAAAATTCCTGTAGCTTAGGAGGCATTTGTTTAAAAGAAAAAACTTGTATAGGCTAACCTAATTTTTAAAGTGAAAAAAGTGTGGTCTAATGTTAAAAAACAGGTAGAATATTTTGATCAATTAAGAAATTGTTGATTTATTAAAAACAACTCTCTTTAATTTAAAAACATTATTTTGTTTAATTTTTACTAGTGCTGTCAATAGGTTGTTTGCAATCACGTGATTCTGATGATGCGCGAAACGCAGCTGGAGGGCAGGAAGTGATTTTTCTCCATAGGAATCAGTAGCAGAAACTCAAAATTCCTGTGTTTTGCGTTGTTTAAGGATGCTTAAATCGGCCAAACCGAGAAACCACAAGGAGCTTTTATTGTGTATGACAATTTGTTGTTCATAAGAGGGGGAAAGTCAAGAAATGGACTGAAAAACGCAGGAAAAGTGGCTTGTAAACCTGCGTCTGCGGTCGGGAGGAGTGAGTCAGATAATGCTCGTGTGTGCAAATGGTTAATATAATATAAGATATAATATTAATAAAGATATAAATAGATTGGGCTGCCACCTCTCACGCATTCAGCATGAGACAGTCAGAATTCACTCTAAACGCCACACGCAGACACGATGTAAATAAGATATTATTTGCAGTTGTGAGAGCTTCATATCACGGAACATCGTGAGATTGCGTTAAATTGAAGTGAGTGACAGCTTTTAGTGATTAACGTTATATTTGAAAGCGCTATTTGCTCGATTTCTAGGCTATAATTGATTCAGAATTTAAATAAGTTGTTTTACGTGCTGCTAATAGGACCAACAGCCACATCCCAGATAGCAAAATACACCCGGGCCAGCTCCAGTTAGATTCTCGCCTGCCGGAGACCTGCCGCACTCGGGCCAGATGCCTGTGGACTCACTGCCAGATTTCGGGCCGATGTAGGGCCAGATGCGGCGGCCGTTAGCGAGCCGACACTGCCGCATCCGAGCCGGAATTGGTGCAAGGTGCACAGCGCGCTGGACGTGGCTGTTTAGCATTGAGTGAGCTCTGACTGTCTCACGCTGATTGCGTGAGCGGTGGCGGTCCAATCTATTTATATCTTTATTAACATTTTAATATACTATTATATCTTATATTATATTAACCATTTTCACACACAAGCATTATCCGACTCGCTCCTCCCGACCGCAGACGCAGGTTTACAAGCCACTTTTCCTGCATTTTTCAGTAAGTTTCTTGACTTTCTCCCTCTTATGAACAACAAATTGTCGTACACAATAAAAGCTCCTTGTGGTTTCTCGGTTTGGCCGATTTGAGCATCCTTAAACAACGCAAAACATGTAATTTTGAGTTTCTGCTACTGATTCCTATGGAGAAAAATCACTTCCTGCCCTCCAGCTGTGTTTCGCGCGTCATCAGCGACGTCATGAGCAAACAACCTATCGATTAAAAAATGTAATCGCGTTAATCACTAATAATATTAACATCAATCAGAATAAATGTGTCAGAAATCCTCATAGAGAGTCAGACCAGTCATTCATTCAGTAAATATTCATATGTTATCATTCCTTTCATCTTTTCATCTGTCTCTCCTGTGGTGTTAGGGGCGGATAGTGGGTTGTGGTCTGTCTGCAGCGCTCCTGAGTTAATTTTGAGTTTTGACAGCAGCATGTGAGGATGTATCTGACGGAACAACTTAAGATAGGCCTACGCGGTTCTTTTTCTTTCGTTTAACTTTTCTATCAAACGCTAGCTTTCCTAAATTGTAATAGTACAAGATTTTGACAAGTATCTTATTGCTTTGGTAACTTTCTCTTCTGATGCTTTTTTGTTTAGATCACGGTAAGATCCTCAACTCTTTTTATCTTCTTTTCTAACTTGTAATCTTAGACTACAGGATTTTGACAAGTATCTTATGCTGTCGTTTTAACAAGCGTATCTGGTACTTTTTGTTTTAGATATTTCAACCTTTTCCTAAATTTTTTTTTAACAACAATTAAACACTCGTCTTAACTTGCTTTACTGTTTTCTTGAAAAAGCAGTCATTGCATTGCTCACATTACGGGTATGTTTTCTCTTCAAATGTGTGTGAAAAACATTTTAACACCAATACACCAGTTTGACACCAATACACCGTTTCAAATTTTAAGGTTTAAAGCATATAGTGTTGAACCATTTCAACCTTTTCCAGCTAATTCCCTGATTTCTGATGAAATCTCTTGTGGTTTGTGTGTTGAATATCAGTTTGATACAGTCCAGTAAAGTCATTACTGTTGCTCGGCAACAGCTGCTGTCACTGTTGCTAGGAGACCAGGTCACTCATTTAGCCGGTGTGTAATGAGATTTCTGAATATTTCAACACTCTTATATAATATTCTCAGAAAAGACTGTTAAGTCCAATAATAAGTCCAGGCTTAGGTTTAGTGCAGGTTATTATATCATGTGTTTGTGTGTCTGATTGAATAATTCATCCATAATTCCTGATTCTGATGTGTTTTATCTCCATCAGATTCCCATCAGCTCACTCTGGATCTGAACACAGTAAATAAACGCCTCCATCTGTCTGAGAGCAACAGAGTGATTACTGGCACCCGCACAGTCCAGCCGTATCCTGATCATCCAGAAAGATTTGATGTGTGTCAGGTGTTGTGTAGAGAGAGTGTGTGTGGACGCTGTTACTGGGAGCTGGAGTGGAGTGGAGATAGAAGTGTGCGTATATCGGTGTCATATAAGAGCATCAGCAGGAAGGGAGGAGGTGATGAGTGTGGGTTTGGAGGTAATGATCAGTCCTGGAGTTTGTTCTGCTCTCACTACGGTTACTCATTCACTCACAATAACAGATG